>NC_061508.1:23060615-23142002 GCF_022539505.1 Lolium rigidum
AAAAGTTGGGTTGTTACAAACCTTCCCCTTAAAATGAATCTCGTCCTCGAGATTCGGTGGCTAAGAACTGAAGAGTGCGGGAAAATCCTTCCGAAGTTGATCTTCTCGTTCCCGAGTGGCTTCCTCCTCGGAGTGGTTAGTCCCTTTGAACCTTGCAAAATTTTATCTTCCTTCTACGGGTGAGACGAACAGCCTTCTTCAAGAATCCGAAGGGTACTTCTCGATAGGTCAAGTCGGTGTTGAGGTCGAGGGTGCGATAATCGATGTTCTTGAATGTCTCGGGCTTGTCGAGGCACTTGGAGGCATCGTCGAAGCGAGAGATATGGAACACATCGTGGAAATCCGCTAATTCAGCGGGCAGTTCCGGTTGGTAAGATACTTCACCTCGACGAGCGAGAACCTTGAAAGGCCCAATATATCCGGGGCAAGCTTTCCTTTGACGTGAAATCTCTGCATTCCCTTGAGTGGAGTGACGCGAAGATAGGCATGATCGCCAAGATTGAAGGTCAACTCGCGACGCTTGGAATCAGCATAACTCTTCTGACGATATTGAGCGGCCTTGAGGCGCGATCACGGATCAGTTGGAATTGTTCCTCAGCTTCTTGAAGATGGTCAGGTCCAAAAACTTGGCTATCTCCAGTCTCGGACCAGTTGAGAGGGGTTCGGCATCGGCGACCATATAGGGCTTCAAAGGGGGCCATCTTCAAACTAGCTTGGTAGCTATTGTTATAAGAGAACTCCGCGAAAGGGATACAATCTTCCCATTTTGCTCCATAGGCGAGGACACAAGCACGAAGCATATCTTCAAGAATCTGATTTACTCTTTCTGTTTGGCCACCGATACTGTGGGTGATAAGCGGTGCTAAATGATAGCCTGGTTCCTAAAGCTTCATGCAGACTTTCCCAAAATTTTGAGGTGAACTGGGTACCACGATCAGAGACGATCCTCTTCGGAACTCCGTGAAGACTCACTATTCGGGACATGTAAAGATCAGCCAAGCGGGTACCGCGGTAGGTAGTCTTGATTGGAATGAAATGAGCAACCTTGGTGAGTCGATCGACAATAACCCAGATGGAGTCGTGACCACGCTGAGATTTAGGAAGTCCGATAATGAAATCCATTCCGACTTCTTCCCATTTCCATTCGGGGAACTTTGAGGGGTTGGAGTAATCCAGCCGGTCGTTGATGCTCAGCCTTCACTCTCGGCACACGTCGCAACGAGCAATGAAAAACGCTATCTCGCGCTTCATACCGTGCCACCAAAATTGTTTCTTCAGGTCTTGATACATTTTGGTTCCTCCGGGGTGGATTGAGTAGGGGGTGTCGTGAGCTTCCTTCATGATGAGTTGCTTCAAGTCTTCGATATTAGGTACACGAGGCGTCCCTTGTACCACAAAACTCCTTCGAGCATCAATCGTGAAACCGAGGACTTCTTCCCTATCCATCCTACGCTTGATTCCCTCGATACTCTCATGACCCACTTGAGCTTCTTTGATTTGATCGAACAAGGTAGGCTTCAACTCGAGATTTGCCGAGAAAACCATGGCTAACGAGCTCGAGGCCGAACTCTTCAAGTTCTTCATACAGCTTGGGTTGAGCAATTTTGATCGGGGCGTTCAATGAACATGGCTCTCGACTAAGGGCATCGGCTACGACATTGGCCTTACCGGGATGATAATGAATACCGAGATCGTAGTCCTTGATAAGCTCCATCCATCTGCTCCTGCCTCATATTCAGCTCCCGCTGAGTGAAGATGTACTTCAGACTTTTGTGATCAGTGTAGATCTCGCAGCGATTTCCCACTAGATAGTGGCGCCAAGTCTTCGGGCGTGAACTACAGCAGCAAGCTCTAAGTCATGCGTGGGGTAGTTCATCTCGTGCGGTCGAAGTTGCCTTGACAAATAGGCTATCACCTTCCCTTCTTGCATCAGCACACTTCCCAGACCCAATTTTGATGCATCGCAGTACACATCAAAATCCTTGGTGATATCGGGCATGGTCAAGACGGGGGCTGTAACTAATCGCTTCTTGAGTTCCTGAAAACTGGCCTCACATTTGTCGGTCCATTCGAACTTCTTATCCTTCTTCAACAGCTGCGTTAAGGGTCTCGCAATGCTGGAGAATCCCTCAACGAACTTGCGGTAATAACCCGCCAATCCTAGGAAAGCGCGGACTTCGGTCTGATTGGTAGGGGCTTTCTTCTCCATGATGGACTGAATTTTGGACGGGTCGGCTCGACACTCCTCACGGCAGAAATGACATGGCCAAGGAATCCTACTTCTTTCAGCCAAAATTCACATTTACTAAACTTGGCGTAAAGCTGATGTTCCCGGAGAGTTCCCAAAACGATCCGCAGATGTTCAGCATGCTCTTCTTCATTCTTGGAGTAGATCAGAATATCGTCGATGAAAACCACGACGAACTTGTCGAGGTACTTCATGAACACCTTGTTCATGAGATTCATGAAATAGGCGAGGGGCATTGGTCGGTCCGAAGGACATCACGGTATATTCAAAAAGTCCATACCGTGTGGTGAAGGCAGTTTTGGGAATGTCGACTCTCGAACCTTGAGTTGATGATAACCCGTTCGGAGATCAATCTTGGAGAAAACTCGGGCGCCATTCATCCGGTCGAACAAATCTTCAATCTTCGGGAGGGGTATTTGTTTTTGATGGTGACATCATTCAGTTTTCGGTAATCCACGCACAGGCGGATAGTACCGTCCCGCTTATCCACAAAGATAACGGGAGATCCCCAGGGTGATGCGCTCGGGCGAATCAAACCTTTCCTCAACATATCATCCAACTGCTTCTTCAGCTCAACTAATTCTTGGGGGTTCATCCGGTAAGGTCGCTGAGCGATGGGGGCAGTTCCGGGAACTAGCTCGATGATAAACTCGATATCCCGATCAGGGGGCATACCGGGTAGCTCATCGGGAAAGACATCGGGTACTCACAAACTATGGGTACTTCGTGCAGGGCTGGACTGGCGACACTCTTCTTGCATAAAGCTTTCGATGAGGGCATGGTGGCTATATGTTCAATTATCTCGCCGTCTTCGGCAGGTCATGGTTATGGCTCGGCGAGCACGGTCGATATGACCCTTATACTTGACCATCCAATCCATGCCAAGAATAACTTCCGGACCTTGCTCACCCAATACTATCGGATTGGCATGAGCACGCTTCCCCTGAATATCTATAGGAACATCCTTGCGGGATAGATCCGTTTTGGTGGAGGTTCCGGGATTTGAACTAGCATAGGCCGTCTCATGATGGTAGGCCTTAAGCCACTCTTTCTAGCGAACGGCTTAGTAACAAACGAATGCGATGCTCCGGAATCAAACAGGACGATGGAGGGTACTGAGTTGACGAGAAACGTACCCAGAACGATATCCGGAGCTTCCTGAGCTTCTTCTGCGTTGACATGGTTGAGGTGCCCCCTAGCTGGTCCAGCAGACTTCTTCTGGTTCGGGTTCCTTCCGGCGGCAGTACGGGCTTGACTACTGATTTGGCTTGGGCGCATTGGGGCGGCTGAGCAGGTGTTCATCTTGTTGGGACACTCCTTGGAGAAATGACCCGGCTGTCCGCGAGTGTAGCATCCATTGGTGACGGGGCGGACAATGTTGTTCTGGCGGTTGTAGTTGGGATTGTAGTTGTTTCCTCCGGAACGCTGAGGGTTGAAGTTACGGTTGGGGTTGTTGGGGCGAGGTGCAGGGGGTGGTGCCCTCTGCTGCTGGGGCGCCGGCCTTGGAGGAGGAAAGCTGCGGGGGTCGGCCGAGTCTGGAGCTGCCTTGTTGCATCATCGCCTTGCGCTTGCGGTTCTCAAACGCACTCTTGCGCTTGCTCTCCACCATGATAGAGGCATCAACAAGGGACTCAAGGTCGGGGTACGGAACAGCGACCAAAATACTCGCATCTCATCATGCGGACCATTCGAGAAACGGTCCTTCTTCTTTTCTTCGGTGTCGGTGTCTTCGGAGCATACACAGACAGAGTGGTGAACTTGTCCATATATTCCACCACAGTCATGCTTCCTTGCTTCAGATTCATGAATTTGTCCTTCATGAGCTTAATCAGTCCTGATGGAATGTGAGTCTTGCGGAACTTGGTCTTGAATTCTTCCCAGTTGATGACGTGTCCCTCAGCTTGAATAGCCTTGACATTTTCCCACCAAGCGCGGGCAGGTCCAGAAAGATAATGAGTGGCGAACAACACCTTCTCATTGTCGCCGACTCCGGCAACTTCCAGGTTGTTCTCAATAGTGCGAAGCCGGTCATCGGCGTCGAGGGGTTCGAGTGCACTTGGAGAAGATAGGTGGATTGGTGCTACGGAAATCCTTCGGCTTGGAGCGGGGTGTACATTACCATCCCCGCCATTATTGTTGTTGGCGTTTCCGGTAGCAATTTGAGCGAGGTGCTGAAGGGTAGCAAGGTTAGCTTGGCGCTCTGCACGGGCTGCCTCACGGTCTTCCATCATAAGGCGCAGAAGTTGCGCCATGGTTGGGTCCGGGAGGTGGAGGGGGTTTTGGTCGGACCCGCCGGCGTTTCCACTACGGGTTTCAACCATCCCGAAGAGATGTGGATCAGATATTAATGGGGAAACAAAGAGATGGGCAGCCACTTAAAAGGGGAGGGCTTGTTAAAGATGCAACTTTGAAAACGGAAACTTGAAAATGCAAAGTAGACAAACGATAGCATAACATATTAGGGTGCCGAAGGCACAACATAGTCATACAACATCACAACATAAGTCTCATACAGACACAACCAAAATGGATGGTTTTAACAGAACCATCATCATAGAGTCTACTCGCATCGCACGGGGACCTATATCATCGTCCTACGATAAGGTGGTGCGAGTCCGGGGGTAGTACTCTAGAAGTCGTCAAGGTCCACGACCAGGACCCTCAGGTGCTGGTGGGGCGCCCTCGTCGAAGGCTGGCTCCTCGGGGTCCTCCTCGGACATCAGTGGCTCGGGCTCCTCATCTTCATCGTTGATGAAGGCCTCATCCTCAGTATCAGGCTCCATATCGAAGTCCTCCTCCTCGTAGTCGTCGTCGTCGGCCGAGAAGGGCCTCGTTCTCCTTGCGGAGATCCTCACCGTCGTCCTCAAGCTCCTCGATAGTGGCCTCCATCCGAGCGGTCAGAGCCTCCGGCGAAGCCACCTTCGCCTTCAGGCGTGAAGCCTTCGGCGTGCAGCAAGTCTCTTCTTGCGCTCACCGGCCAAGTCGGCTCGTGCGGCGGCAAGCTGGGCGCGAAGTGTCACGATCTCGTCCTCCTGCAGATCGCACCTCTCTCGGGCGCGGTCCTGCTGAGTCTGAGTGTGGTGCAGCAGGTACTCCAAGTGGTGCAGCTGGTGAGCGGTGTCGGGGTGCGGGGCGCCGGCCACGGGCTGACCCGCGAGGTCGCGCTGGCCAAGGTACTGGTAACCAGTGTCGGCGACAACCTCCGGGTGAAGAAAGGCAAGGCGTGCAAGTGCCTCCTGAGAGACTCGAATCATCCCGTCGAGCCACGTGCGCTCCATCACGTCGATGGTGAACTCCTCAGTAGCGGGGAAATCCCGCTCCCCCGACGACGCAGGTGACCAGCGAGGCCATCTCCGAGTCCGCGGACCTCTCGGTACGGACGCCCTTAATCTCGGGCACCATACGTCCGCAGCGCGAATAGCCGGGTCGGCTAAGGCCCGCTCGAAGAAGTAGAGGGGCGGCCTCACTCCAACCTGACGGACGTGCGTGTACTCGATCGGCATCTACACAAATTTTAAAGTAGATTAAGTTAGTGACCACAGTGTGCAAAATTTTAAGCATAATAAAACAGTAATGCAAGTAAAGTTTCTGGAAAATAGAAGGAGGTAAGGGACTTAAGCATTTTCAGCATTTAGTCAACCTTTTTGTTTAAGAAAATAATTTTTTTGTTCTATTTCTAACGCCCATGCTAACTAAGGTCTCCTACAGTCAGGATGGCTCTGATACCAGCTCTGTGGGGCCCCGGACTTACCAGTCCAGAACTCCTGTTATGCATACAATTTCACGATCCCAAGATCATTCCATCGTGAATACATAACCGAACTGATACCAGATTACATCATCCATTACCGTACCGAAATAACATTAATACGGAAGTCTTACATCATAGGCCATCAAGGCCGAAGTTCAACAAACAGCAGCGGAATTTATTTGACTCCAAACAGCGGTGGAGCCCACGTCAGGCCTTTACCCTACGAGCGGCTGAGCTGGGAGAGCGACCTAGTTCGCGTCTTCGGCGTCGTACTCCTCTTCTTCGTAGTACTCCTCTTCAAAGTCCGGCCAAGTAAATAGCCGGGACAACAATGCCAATGAGTACGTTTGAATGTACTCGCAAACCACCTTAGAGAGAAGTAAAGGATATGCAATATGGCGGTAACAAGGAACAAGCACTAAACTAGGGCGACAAGGAGCGAGAGGTGGTTCCTCTCGAGAGTTTGACATATCCATATCTTTGTTGAAAACTTTTTGTAAACCATTTCATTTGCAGACTAATAGGTAAGGGTGACCCAATTTCTTTTCCTGCCATCTTATATGGCCATCAAAACCTTTCCAACTTCCACCGTACCTCTCAGGTACATTTCAACCAATCCCATTGACATCATTTTCCCGAAACAATTTTTGAGAAGAACACTTTTATAAATCAAAACTCCTTCAATGCCAAGCAGGCTTCCATTCCCACGTCCATAACCGCGGACACGGCTATTCGAATAGTTTTACACTCTGCGAGGGTTGTACACTTTCCCCACAAGATCCGAATACTTATCGTGTGGGCATCATCCCTGCATAATAACATATGCCACGACAAGTACCCGATCGTAGTTTTTCGCACTGCTCGCCTTAGCCTAAGACATGCCGCCTAGAGTTGTACCTCCCAACACCCGAGTCCGAGGGGTCGTTTTCCCGGAGTAGCAAATTCCCCGACCAGCTCGACCCTCCGAATGCCGCGACCAACTGCGGGGCATTATTCAATGGGAGCTCATAGGTTGTACCCCTGCCATCTGTCCGAAAGACGGAAAGGCGTTCCCGGTTCGTCGGGAAGGCCACGGTCGATAGGTGTCCATGCTCGGACTACCCCTTACATTTGCAGGACCCAAACTAAGGCGAGACAAACTACTACACTACGCCCCGTCCCACTAAAGGGTAATGTGGTTGTACTGGCTAGGTCCGGTTAGGTACTTAGTCACCAAAGCTTTTCGAAAACAACTTTTCATCTCCATTTGCCTCCAGCAATTTCTTTTATAAACCATTTTGTCTTTCATAAAACCACACTTGGGCAGGGCTACCCCGTTCCAAGGTTTTTCCGAAAAAATATCTTTGCTAGGAAAACAATTTTCACAAATGTTTTTCCAGGGCTCCCACCTATAGTCCAATTCTTCTTCGAAAAATGGCGACAAGGACGACAAGGTGATAAGCACCATATCACTAATAGAGGTGTGATCAATAGGTACCAATGAGGGCTGCACCCTAAGGGTGGATTAATAAAAACTCCGGGTGGCACTAACCACCGACCAAATAAATAGAAGACATGCATTTTTATAAATCCTGTAACAATGCAAGAATAAGATATATAGGATCAGAGATGCATCAAGAGGTGGCTTGCCTTGATCAGCAAAGTGCCCCTGGTCTTCCTCTTCAGTTCCTCCAAAGTCTCCTCCTTCTTCGTTTCGGCGGTGTTCGAATCTAGCGTCGCAAAAGAAAACAACAAGCCATACCAAATCAACAAACAACACCAGAATACTTCACACAAAAATTTGGGAAAATTACAGTATGTAAAGGATTACTAATGCAAGCTACTGAAAGTGGTTTCATCCATTTATGATTTTTAAAACAAAAGATATGATTTTTGCAATTCCAGAATTGACTTAGGAACCATTTAAATGGTCTAAATCTTTACGTAAGTCATAAAAATGCATGCGGCATACCTACTTAAAGCTAATAACATGTAGAACACACATGCACAAGAATCACTTTCAAATAAACTTTTAATTAATTTAGACAATTTAAATGGGACAGAAACCGAGCATACAAACAGCAAGTCACACCAGTATCAGAGCATTATCAACCAACACCAAACATACCCCTGGATAGGTGAGACTAAATGTGAACTAACCCCACTGGTTTGACATTTTTCTGATTTGTAAAAGATTTTATAAAAATCAAATACTGAAAAGACATACTATTTTAGTAATTAAATCCTTGGAATTAAAATATAACTCTTAAAAATATTTCCTTTGGCACAAAATTACCCTATAGGTATATCTACCAGTAGCACTTGGGTTTGATTCAAAAACATTATTAATTTTCAAACTAAAAATCATATACTGGCTCTCCGACATGAGATCTTGTTTTCTAAACCAATTCAAATTCAGGAAGCTCCCGCATGTGGGACTAGTGCCAAAATGAAGCTATCTACAAACACTTCACAACCAATTTGACCTCATGCAGAAAGGTTCCATAAATATCACACACCAAATAAATTACACAATCGGGTACTTTTTAGGTTTTCATTTAACAGCTCATTTTTACAGCACTAAATCACATGCATGCATTTATTTATGGTAGGGATTTCATTTGTGAGCATTTAGAACTTTGAATCAATAAATTTGGTTACCATCTCGGGAACATGTGTGTAGGGAACGGGATGTTCCGGAAACCAGGGTGGTGGGAGGGAGATCACACCGGTTCATCATGGTGGTCCTTCTCCCGGTGCTACTCCCGGTACTTCTCCCGGTACTTCTCCCGGTCCTTCTCCCGGTGGTTCTTCCGCAGCTTCTACTGGAAGGAATCGGCCCGGGCCGGTGTTTAGCGGCGACGAGCTCCCCTAGTTGTCACATAGTAGCTACTTATGTATCCGCACTATGACACTATGACACTTGTACCTATGTTATGAGACTACGACTATGTATCCGCAACTATGTTATGAGACTTGAACTTCGTGTTATGTCTATTTGCACTTACTCTATTTCGTGTGAATTAATTTGTGATTTAATGTGCTACTAATCCTGGGAAACAACCAAACCAGCAAAAAAAAGAAAAAAAATGGTCAGCTCTATGCCGACGGGTTCCCCCTCGGGGTAGCGTCGACATGAACCATATGGCAGGTGCTACGCCGACGGGTTCCCCCTCGGGGTAGCGTCGAGATGAAACAGGGGCGCGACGCGTGGCAGCGTACGCCGACGGCCACCCGCTCGGCGTAGGATGCGCCACGGCCCACCAGGACGCGCCGTGTGGCAGGGTACGCCGACGGCCGCGCCCGTCGGCGGAGCGTGCAGCACAGCTCGCCAGGATGCGACGCGTGGTGGGGTACGCCGACGGCCGCACCCCTCGGCGTAGCGTGCAGCACAGCCCGCCAGGATGCGACGCGTGGCTCGGTACGCCGACGGCTGCCCCCTCGGCGTAGCCGTAACGGCCGTCAGCTCGACGGCGCCCGTTAGCGTGCTACGCCGAGCGCTAGTACGCCGACGGGTGGCCTGGCCCTCGGCCCTCTCGTTCTACGCCGACGGTCGCCGATACGCCGAGGGCCACATGGCTTCTGCCGAGGCCAATCTTCCCCGAGGAGCTACGCCGAGGGTCCCCGTCGGCGTACCGTACGCCGAGGGCTAGGCTCTGGTACGCCGAGGGCCGGAGGCCGTCGGCATACGTAGAGATCCCTGTAGTGTTTGAAGCTCCAGCCATATAATAGCCTTCATATCTGACTAGATCATGATGGCGCCTGTTGCCCCGCCCGTCAGTTTCGGTATTATATAGATAGTAATTACACAGATATTAGTCAGAATAGGAACCTTTGGACCTGAATGCATGTTTAACAGTAAATTGACTTAGTCGGCTAGAATGGATGTCAAAACTCACTATCTACACTGCAATGAAATAATGTATAGAAATAGGTCAGCCGATTAATAAAATGGAGAGTCGTATGTTCGAAACATAGAAGAATGACTTCAGTTTGCATGTAAGTATTGATTATAGCCTATGCTATTTACCAAGATAAAAACTAAAGAAGGAGCATTGTGCTTTCTTTTTCGTTTTTGTCTAGAAATGGTGCAACATTTGCCATACTTATTGATGGAGAAGATTTTCAGCTTGTCAGTTCCATGGCCTGCACTCTCATAATTTCTTGTTCTATTTCTAAGAGCATCTCTAGCCAATGCCCAAAATTTTAGAGGAGCAAACGGTGGACTAAAATAGAGGAGAATAATTTTGCTCCTCTAAACGGTGGCCGTCAGATTGGAACACCTAAATCTTAAATGACTATTTTTTTTTACATAATTTTGCAAACATCTCAAACATACAAAGTTCAACATGCATACATATTATCCAGATACCTACAAATTGATCAAGTTTGATCCCAAAGCACAACATAGCATGTATATGTGGTTGAGGCCACCACCAGCTCGGAGACCACCACCACTCGCTCGGGCCAAGATCTTCACCCTGGTGATCTCCCAATATGCCCTAGCTTTATTCCAATGAGCTAGGGTTCATGAACATGATGGTGCGGTCGGCATCCTCCATCTCCTTGGCCAACTTCTCCGCCTCAAGTAAAAGCCTTTTCTCTTCTATGTTCTTCAGCTTCGCCATTCTTTCTTCATCTAGTGTTATCCTTCTTTCTGCCACCACCAACTTGGACCGCCACTTCTCGTCCTCAAGACCTTTGAGCTCTCTCAACCTAGCCTCCTTGTCCTCTTTGTGTTCGGCCGCCAATGCTTTCTTGGTCTCAATGGAAGCACTAAACTCATCCTTGTAGGCGGCCGGACCTCCCCTTTTCTTCTTCTCTTTTGCCATGTTGGCACCTTCCGGCCTCTTGTTGAGGTCATCATCATCATCAGTGTCAATGGCTGTGCTAACTCTTGCCCTCTTTGGTGTGGTCTCATAGTTTCTTGTAAGCCACTTCTCATTGCCAGTTTCTTGCAGCAATGAAACATAGCAAAGGGTTTGTGGCCACCTTTCTTGTTGCGGTGCGTGTATATGTCTTGTTGGATAGGTCCATATCAGGTGATTGGCACACCACTCAGTGGCGCATTAGTCACCGACTCAACAGCGCCGGCCCATCAGTTGCAATACTCAAGGATTGCGCCCCAACGATGATGAGAGCCTTGGGTTCGGTATGACGGAGTCTTGACCAACTTGAGGTAGTTCTCCTCAATTCTTTGCCAAAACTTGTCCTTGCATTGATTTGTGCCAACCGATGCATCATGCGACACACATTCATCCAAGCATGGCACAATGCAACATCTTCTTCTTCTTCGCTATAGTTGGCAGACCTCTTGCTCTTGGTCTTGACCTTGTCTTTTGGCGCCGCCACCTCGATCACCCCGTCCTCGGCCTCATCTTCCTCGGCGTAGGCGGCGCCGTAACTATCACCCTCGCCGAAGTTGAGGTTACCAAGCCCTTGAGTGTGCAAAGAATCCAATTAGGAGATGAATTCGGAAACCCCAATCTCGGTCACACTTGCTTGAGACCCGGGCATTTCGTCGGTCACGTCTAAAATCATGTCCTAGTCAATGAAACATGGGGCATGTTCCGCACGAAGTTTAGTTCTATATTTTTTTTCTCTTATGCAAAACTAGTTAGACTGCTGCCATGAAGCAAACCCACAACATACATGTATATGAATATTAAGTTTGTTTGCTGAACTTAATCGCTAGGAAATAATTAAAGAACTCCGAAGCCCTAAGTTTCTCTACCTATAAATCGTCAAGAATTATATGTCCAATCCACACAATTCAAAATGATAATCGAACAGAGGAAATAGGAACCAAAAGGAACGGCAGAAATGGAAAGAAACAGAGACTGTACAGCCGTACAGGTCGTTTCTGAGGCGGGGGTGGAGCCTTGGCTTTACTTTTCCGACGGAGGCGCACATCGGAGGGAGGAGCTTGTGTACGTCCTGACCGTGCATGCCTGAAGCTCGCATCAGAATCACATGCCAAAGGAGCTATGCCGTACCTGCAGGTAAAGCCACAGCCGGCTCCACTCGAGGCCGAGGACGGGGAAGAGGCGTCGTCGATCCGCATCTGTCCCGGCCCCCAGCCGCATCGCCTGTATCTTCATCCTCCGCCGCATCGCCTGTATCTTCATCCTCCGCCGCATCGCCTGTATCTTCCTCCTCCGCCGCATCGCATTCCCGTCGCGCGTGGTGCGCTCGGACGCCGGTATGCTTTCCGAAGCGGTTTAGGTCGACCTTACTTCAATGGGCTTCATCATTTTCTTTTCGGGGCCCAAATTGACCACGCTGGGACGGCGAGGAACAGCAAAGAAACGCGATGGGACGGCCACAAATGGTGATCCATTCCCTATACACCGACCAGATCGGGGGCTCCTCGCCACCGACCAGGTCGGCAGCAGCAGGACGCCGCACACCCCCGTGCCCGCAGCTTGTTAGCTGCGCCGCAGCCCAACATCAGGTAATGCTTTACTTTTTTGGCTTCTTTTCTTTCTACGGTTTTTAAAAACACAAAATTTGAATATCTTTTTATTATGAACATATTTTAAAATATTATTTCTACAAAAATTGAAAAACATTATTTTTAAAATTTGGACATTTTTTATATTTGAAAAAAATTTAAATTTAATTTTTTTTCAAATTTGAACATTTTCAAAATTTGGATATTTTTTATATTTGAACAATTTTGAAATTTGAAAAATATCATATTTAAACAATATTCGTATTTGAACAATTTTTTCGTATTTGAACAATTTTTATACTTGAATTTTTTTGAAT
Organism: Lolium rigidum; assembly: GCF_022539505.1. Lineage (NCBI taxonomy): Eukaryota > Viridiplantae > Streptophyta > Magnoliopsida > Poales > Poaceae > Lolium > Lolium rigidum. Next base: position 23,073,365 of record NC_061508.1, read on the forward strand.
TTGAACAATTTTTATACTTGAACAGTTTTCAAATTTGAAAAAAATCATAATTGAACAATTTACGAATTGGTTTTTCCTAGATTTTTTGAGATAGACCATTTTAAAATTTGAACATTTTACATTTAAAATATATTTAACTTTTAAAAAATCTTAAGAACGAAAAATAAATAAAAAGAAAAAGAAAACATAAAACATAAAACATAAAATAAAAAACACGAACTAGGCCGACCAGGCGGGCCCATACCACACACGCAGGTGTATGCGGCTCGTGGTAACCGCCAACCTGATCGACATATAGCATTTGTTCCAGTCGTACCGCATATCCTATCGTTGCTATGGGCCGGCCCATATAGCATGGTTTCTTTTTCTCGCTCAGTTAAGCCGCGTTTTGTGGGTTTTTTTAAAAATATATTTTTGTACTTTTTTTAAAAAATCATATTGGAAACATTTCAAATTTTGAAAAATGCTATTGTCAAAAAAAAAAAAATTTGAAAAATGCTATTTTTTGTAAAACATATTTTTTGTTCAAATTTAAAACCCGTTCAAATGTAAAATATGTTTATACTCAAAAAAGTTCAAATTTTTAAAAGTTCAGGTTTGAAAAATATTCAAATTTAAAACACACACAAATAACAGAAACGAAACAGTATAAAAAAAAAGAAAATTCGAAATAGGCAACAAAAAAAAACGTTGGGCCGCCCAACACCTACCAGGGGTGTGCGGCAACCGGGTATGCACCAATCAAGTCGGTGTACAGCATCACCCGCCACAAATACCCAAATGGTGAGAGGGCGGTAGTCCGGTCTGGCCGATACCTCACCCGGTCGAAACCAGAAAAATAATCTAATCATTAGTATGCGGTACCAGGATGAGAAAACATCCCGAACAGATACTGCAAAATTGCTAGAGCAATGAATATCTTCAGGGGTTTACTCCTGTTCAGCTCCAGCAATTATGAAGGGAAGTGACGATCCACTCTCGGCTGAACAAAATTTCAGGTAGCAGCAGAGAGCAGAGGTGTTTACAGAGAATTCTTTTTCTAAATGGGGAAAGCCCCGGCTGTCCTCTGCATGGACCGATGTATATGGCCTTTTATTAATTTATCCAAGGTTGCTCACAAAAGTTACAGCTCAACAATCACACAATGTATTTACACATAATAACTGGCAGTCGAGATTTTCTTTCCTTCATATTCCAATTAGTGAATTCCTCTGGCTATGCCGTGAATCTTCTACTCCGACGCAAGCATCTCTCTTGAAAATCTGTTGCAAGTGAAATCGCATAAACAGAACACGCTTCTAAATATTTGTGTTCGATGTGTATGACCAATACTCCTTGACCAGATCGTGGAACAGAGATCCTTCCGTTTCCATAAGCTTCGTAGGCTTGTCATACTCCACTGCTTTCCCTGGAAGTGTATACAGCTCATTACCATGGGCAATATATTTGACAGGTATTTTGCAGATAAAAGTTTTGATTGGAAATTAGGAAATGGTCGTGTTAATGTTAGAATAATGCAGATTTGGTGTTCACGGTATGGAAAAAGGGATGTTCAGAAATCAATGGAAAAATGGTGAAACATCTATAAGAAGAAAGGTTCACAATCTATTTAGTTTCAAGTGTAATACTGCTTCATATTCCATACTAACTGTAGGTATGCTTTCTTCTTTTGTTGCTGTTAGCCTTTAGGTTTTTCCTAGCTTATGCCTATTAGTTCTTTTGATTCTGCAGGTTTATCTTTGTAAACCGACAAAACGAAACATTTTGGCACGTTGAGAAAAAATGGAAAATATATGTCGATGAGAGACATACCATCGCTCATTGCAAGTACCATATCGCAGTCCATTACTGTTGGTATACGGTGGGCAACTGTAATAACTGTGCAATACTTGAATTCTGTCCGGATTGTCTTCTGAAGGACAGCATCTGTTGCATTGTCTATAGAGGCTGTGGCTTCATCAAGAACTAAAATACGGCATCTTCTCAAAAGTGCGCGTCCCAGACAGAAGAGCTGTCTTTGGCCCATGCTCCAGTTCGACCCATCTTCCACAACTATTATGAAAAGATCTTTGATCAATACTTCTAATGGGGTAGTTCCAAACATCATGATAGCAAAAGGGTATATGTAATACATCTAGGACTATTAACGGTTTGTCATGTCTAATGGCACATGTACTTCACACCTATTTTGAATTTCTGAAATGACTGGAGCAGAGTTTTTCTGTTTTCGCAATTTATAAGATTCAAACGATAAACTCCAGATGCCAAATTATAGATGAAATGAAGTTTCCTACCATGCGAGTCCAACCCCTGTTCCTTCTCCTGGACAGCTTCCAGAAGTTGACATTTACCAAGAACCTGCAACACAATAACAAATAGAGTAACTAACTCAGTGATTATATTAAATTGTCTGCATGACATTAAATGAAAAAGGGAGTCGGAGCCTAGCTCAGTCGGCGGGAGGCGTGGTGTACACTCCTGCCATCTGGATTCAAGTTTGCGAGCCTGTTTCTTCTATAAGTGATCTAGATTTTTTAGTAAGATAGGCTATTTGTCATTTCGGATTACCCAATTCAAATTATTCACCACCTTTTTCAAAATGTGCTGAACTTTCTGAATTTTACAGGTATATTATCACAGTAACCGAGCTGAGTTGCCATGGTACTACAGAGGACTCCATTATGTTTTTTTAGTGAAGTGACTTTCATGGTAATAGTATCTCATCATTGGGTAAGATGGGAAAAAATCAGCAAAGACAATTGTGTGCATTTACCTCCCATATTTGTTGATCCGAGAATTGCCCAAGGGGGTCTAGATTGTATCTTACTGTACCCTGAAAAAGTGTTGGATCTTGTGGAATGATACCCAAACGCGAACGTAGGTCATGTAAGCCTATCGTGCTGATGTCCACGGAGTCTATAATAATTCTCCCTTCAGCAGGTTCAACAAGACGAAACAATGCACCGATTAATGTTGTCTTGCCACTTCCTGTTCGGCCAACTATACCGATCTTATCTCCACCTTCAAACCTGCAAGTGATTCCATGTAGTACGAGGGGGGTATCTTTCCGATATCTAATCTGAGTGAAAATCAATCACACAAATTTGTTAGAACTGCTAATGGGATTTTGGCTTTTATGGTATTACACGCAGATATTTATATTAGATTTACCTTCAAATCTATAAGCTCCACATTGCCATCTTGGGGCCAATCTGGTGCCGGTCGATTTTCTATAATAACTTCTGCTGCTTCACTTTGTATGTCCAGGTACTGGTTCACCCGTTCCACCGAGATTATTTGATTTGCAAGGTTGCATTGGTTTTGAATAGAGAAAACAAATGACATATTTAGGGAAAGACCATAGGACAATGCCATTCCCACAAAACCTGTGCAATTATGAAAGGAAAATATTATTTTCCTAGCTGCAATATTAAACTATTCATACAATGAATAACTATCAGATACTTATATTTAATTGGTGCATAGACAGGACTAAAACTGCTGGCAAAAGCGCGTAAAATATTATTTTCCTAAAACACACAGCAATGCTACCTCAGTGTCAGGAGGCTACAGTTTACAAGCTATGATAAGGAGGGGGTATCAAGTACATTTTCAGAACAAAAGCTTTTCATAAATCAGTATCAGGAGGCTATGAAAAGGTAGAAACATTTTCATGGCATCACAACTAAAATTTATCGCATCTCTGATTGAAGTAGCAATGGCCACAGAACGAGCTAGCGACTGTGCCCAATATTTGAAGCAACATGGTGGCAATGCAACTGCTTACCAGGGCTAAATGTTCCTTGAGGAAGAACAGCCATGACAAAGGCAGAAAAAGAAAGAACTGCAGCACTCATTATTTCCAGGCGTTGAATCAACCATTCAGTCGCTGCAAAATTGTAGAAATATGGACTTGCATTCTTGTCAACAAGATCCAAATTTTTAACAAAGAAACGATCTTCTTCCTCGAAGGCCCTTATTGTTATAGCCCCTGAAATAGATTCACCCAAGTGATTTGCTAGAGCAGACTTGGTAGTGCCATTGATCCGCATCAATTCCTTAGCCGAGGCTAGATAGTACCTCTGCATGACCCAACAACAGTTTCAGTTAATGAAAACTTGGAATGCAGAACAGAAGGGTTATTCACCCCTTTTGGACAAAATTAGAAGAAGAACACATCAGTTTCTGAATGAAATAGCCCAAGAAATGGGCTTAGCAAAAAAGAAATAAAATGACTTAGCCATAAAGATACTTCAACCTAATTGCTAACATAGCCCAAGAACTGGGGCCTAGCCAATTACCTGCAACCTAATTGCCAAAACTATCATAGGCACGGATACAAACAGAACTTGCCACGTAACAACAGCCAATACCCCTAGATTGCTATATGCATTTAAGCTGGCACTTAGGCTGAACATGAAGGCAAATGGAACATCAAGGTCAACGATACTCAAATCTGCAGAGACCTGCATTATAAGGGAAAAGGAACAGTGAGTTAAACCATCATGAGAAAATCTCCGTTTGGAGAACAGATCTGGATTTCATCATATATGTCATTTGTTTAAGGATTATTACCCGGCTAAGAACCCTTCCTAACGGAGTAGAATCAAAAAAGGACATTGGTGCACGGAACAAAGAATTGAGTAGCTGGGAAAACAATGATCTTGATGTCTCGATCCCAAGAACAACGACTGATAAAGATCTTGATAGCAAGAAGATCATTGTGCAAAGTCCGATAATAATGTATACCGAAATTAACTTCAGCGTGCTAACGTGAGGGTTTTGGACATTAGCAGCCATCCATGAATTCTGTGATATTTGCCCAGCTATGAAAATTATGTGGGAAATAACACAAATGGAAGCATACAGAAAGCCTTTGTTCTGGCGTAGGTAAAGCATATAAGGCTTAGCACCTGCATCCCCTGTCTCTCTTTCCTCTTTCTTGATCAGTTGATCTACTGGTGATTGCTTTACAGACTCTATGTATCTGCCTCCATGAATACCATCAGTCTCATTTGCTGATATTTCCTTAGTTCTTTGAAGGGGGATATTGTTGTTAAGGTCTGAAACACCAACTGTATCTTTATGGGCATTTACAAGTTCCTTAAATTCTTCACAATTTTCCAAGAGATCCTGATAAGGTGCAGACCGAATAACCTCTCCATCTGACATTAACTGCAAAAAAATCATCAGTAGTTTTAGATAGCATCAACACATAAATATAAATTATAAAGGCACAATCATCGTATCATCATATGGTGAATTTATCGAAGTGGAGAGATATACCAAAATGGAGTCAAATACGGGTAGAAAATCCACTTGGTGGGTCACCAAAAGAACAGTCTTGTCTGACAGAGCACTCATGACATATTCCTGTCACATAACTAAGAGTGTCATACAATAGTTTATAATAAGATAGTATACAATCTGCATCTGCATCTGCATCTGCCGATATGGTCCTTACATTGAAGAGACTTGTTGCTGTATGAGCATCAACAGCACTGAAAGGGTCATCAAGAAGATATATATCTGCATTTTGGTATAGTGCACGAGCAAGCTGGACGCGCTGCTTCTGGCCACCACTAAGATTTACTCCTCTCTCCCCAATTTGAGTACAATCTCCATATGGCAAAAGTTCAAGGTCCTTCACCAATGAGCACCTCATGAGTGTATCTTCGTATCTTTGTGTGTCCATCGGAGATCCAAAGAGAATATTGTCTTGCACAGTTCCTGTCTGGATCCATGCATTCTGAGAAATATACGCCATTTTCCCGGAAACTTGAATCTGAAATGTTTATGCAAAGATGATTGACATGAAGTTCTCGTGAAAAAAAAATATTAGCATACTTTATAATGGTTTCAATGGTCAAGCAAAAAAATTCACAACAACTTTAGAACACCGAACATGGTGCAGGCGTCAACAAGCTGTGTTTTGACAAAAAGCCCTAAACTGTTTCACATTGCAATAATGTGTTTCCCAACTATTAGGCCGTAAATATAGGATACCACATTTGAACTTGCAATGTCGTGGTAAGGTTTACTAAGATTATAAAATTTGCAACATATAAAACTGGAAATTAATGAAAATAAAAATAGAACATCATAGTTCATAACTTAATTAACAGCAATGGGATTTCCCTTTTCATTATAAGGACAAACGAATAAAAACATACCGTGCCTTCTGTTTTTGGTACTTCTCCGAGTACAGCAGCCAAAAGTGTCGACTTTCCTGATCCTACCTCTCCACAGATTGCAACCTTTTCTCCACCTTTGACAACCAAATTTATATTCTTTAGAGTTGCTTTTGATGGATTTTCATCCCACGAAAAACTGCACGAATTCATTGCTATGGGGTAATCAATACCAACATAGTATTTCTTCCTAACTTGCCCATTCAGCTCAGGTGCATCAAGAAACTTTGATATCCGAGTGAAAGCAACCTTAGCTTGTATCACAACACCAATAACATCTGGTATTGACCTTATTGGGTCTTGCACCAGGCGTAAAGTTGCCACAAAGGTGAATACATTGCTAGCATCAAGTGGGATTTTGAGAAGATAACATGTTAGAAATGTTGCCGCCGAAACCAAAACAGGTGATGACCAGAACAGGAAACTGTTGTATGCCCTCCTAAGCTGGAATGCTGACAACCACTTGTACTCAACCTCCCTCAACCCTTCGATGACCTTCTTGAAATGACCCTCCCATGCGTAAAGTTTCAAAACTTTCATATGAACTAATGACTCGGACATGGCCTTTAATCTCACATCTTGTGCTTCCATAAGTTTACTCTGAAATTTGTGTTGCAGTTTGGCCAGGGGGCATTGCAGAGTACGGTGATAACGATCACAATCAATGATGAAACCATGGCAGCACCAACCGCGTTGTACAGAATTGCCAGAGCAATGCAAAGTTGAACACTTGTTGTCCATGTTTGATGGAACCAGTATGGAAATTCCCCAATCCGGTAGGCATCAACGGTAACATAGTTCATAATTTCTCCAGAAGAGTGCTTCATTTTTGCTGCGTTTGATAGCTTCTGTTGCTTCTTATAAATAGCTGCTGACAGTAATGACCTCACCTGCAGTCCTAATCTCCGTGTCCGGAAATACCACTGTCTCTGCGACAATGATTCACAAAATTTGCAGATGAACATTACCGCAGCAAGCACATGCCCTTCATATTTAAAGGTACCTTTCCCAAGAGATACATTGATGAATGCCTTGAGAAGTACTGGGCCTGTAGATACTGTGAGAACCTTGAGCAAAGCGAAGAATCCTGAGACCAAGATTGCACGCTTGTGACAAGAAACAATCGTCCAGAAGATTGATGGTGCGGCAAGCGACTCTGACTGCTTGTCGCTGTTCAGCTTCTGCATGAACATCATGTACTGATTCTGTGCTCGATCATTGGCGCCTAAAAGTGGAAGGTCTTTGTCCTCAAGAGGCTTCACATATCCCATCTTCATTAGAGGATTCAACCACCAAAACGACATCTCGCTGAAAAACCCAGCTTTAGCGAAGGGAGTAACCTGACACTCAGAATCAGCAACCTCACGGTCTATCTCGGCATTCAGGGGCTTGTATAGACCATTTCCAACTCCTGCATAACCTTCTTCATCATGGGGGCACCAAAAGCTATAGAGAAGGATGAGTAGTGCAGCTGGTAAGGACAGAACATCTAAACAAGCCTTGATGGTGATGGTCTTCTCTTCAACAATATTAACAACTGAAGAACAACAGATGAAAGCTGCGAAGATGGTCAGCAAGACTGACCAAGACCGAACAAACGCCTCTCCAACAAACCGAGGCCTGATGCTGAAAGTGCAGGCGGCAAGTATCAGACTCAAGCCTTGAGATAAATTTACAAGCCACCAATGTGGCAGGTAAGCAGAAGCATGTTGACTGACGTTACTCCCCAGCATCCACAGCCCCAGCCCAAGGTAAACCAGACCCAAGCTGCCATTGAACACCACAGCAGACACATGCAGCGGTGAGCTGAGCGCGACCAGCTGCTGCGCAGATGCTCCACTCTTGCAAATTTTGACAAGCAACTGGATTGCGAGCACCACTACGAAGAGCGCTGCGATGCCGGTCACCACTAGATGATTCGTGCAGGTGGAGGAATCGAATGTCTCCTTGAACGCGCATGAGGCGACATCCTGGTTGGAGCAAATTGGGCCCCCGCACCACAAATCCATCATCCGAGAACCTGAGTATGTATAGTTCAGTAGTGCCGTAGGAAGTTGTTGGTCAGGTAGCACCAATGATTTGGCTCTGTATAACATGAGACAGTTGGGGAAAAGGCTTTTACCTGTGAGGGAACCCATGTGTGCAATCTCCATTGCGCCGCCGGGTGGATCAGTTGTTTATTGGGTCCTGCAGCAGCCATGAACAAGAAGCTAATCAGGCCAAAGAAGAGATTCTTGTTTATATATGAAGAACAAACGGACAAAGAACAGATACTCGCATCCTCGTTTTTATTTATGAACAAACGGACAAAGAACAGAGCAACACTAGGAAATCGAGATTCCAGTGAATTGCGGAAGATTCAGTAGTGGGAGCACGAATCCATCTGAACAAAAAGCTTTCGCATCGCGGTGCCGCAAAACCAATGAACCCGGGTGATGTATCTGTGATCTAGCACTGCACGATCATCGGCCGCCATTCCACAATCGGGAGGAGAAGTTTCAGAGGCGGAGGAGAAAAGGAGGAACTGAAAAGATGGACAAAAACAAAAGGCCACCGATAACTTGCGGTCATCTGCACCCGCGTTGAATTCGCGGACGTTCGATCAGCAGACCGAGGAATACATGAAAACCTGAACACCACCCCGCATCCACCCCCAAATTAAACCCTTGGGGAGGCCACGCCCAGAAAGGACACCCCGAATTTCTTGGCCATCCCCGAATCTACCGAGACGAATTTGTCGACCATCCCCGCTTACCCGATGAAGCGATGAAGGAGGATGGCAGTATGGTGGACGGACATGATGCGCGATGCGGCCCCGCCGGCGAGCTTTTCAGTGTCCAGCAGCAGCAGACAGCAGGACGTGAGGCTCTTATTACGGCAAGGGAGGAGGAGAGTGCGGCGTCGTGGGCGGGGCGTGGAGCACGCGGTGAGCACACGTGACCGATCATCGGCGGTGAGGTGAGGACGTGCCGTGCCCCGTATCGCTTGTCCTACCCTCCGGTCAGGCCTCGTCGCTGCTTTACCATACGGTCGTGAATTCGCGTGGTACACGTGATACTCTCAAACAAACCAAAAAAGTATCGGAGAGTTAATAATACTCCTACAATTATGTTTTGTAATTAAAACCCTTCCAAAAATCAGCATTGATGGTGTATGCACCCACACATTTAGGGGTGGACTAACGAGCTGCTCGGATTATTAAACCTTGGCTCATTAAACTCGTGATCGTTAAGACTCGGATCGTTAAGCTCGTTGAGAATAACGAGCTGAAATCATTGTTCGGCTCGACTCATTATGTTCTTGCGAGCGCTCGCGAGCAGGTCGTTAAGGAGGCAATGGAAAACAAACATGTGTGCATTTCCTGGTGAGGAAGAGAGAAAGCATAGGTTTTTAGATCCTAATGTAGGAGTTTCAAGCATGGTTAAAAAATAGTATTTTGCTTGACCCTTTCCTGCCAAATATTTGAGATAACTAAAGTGGCTCGCGAGTCAAAACTGATGAAGCCTAGCTTGTTACCGATCTTAACGAGCAGCTCACGAACATAGTTGGCTCGATTGTTTAGCTCGTTAACCTTAACGAGCAAAAACTGATACTCAGCGAGTCGAGCTCAAACGAGTTGAGCAAACGAGCATTCATTTAACTCGTCGAACTTCGAGCTTTTTGTCCAGTCCTACACACAGTCATGCAAACTGATCAAAGCAGTCCCGCGCATGCATGCGGCCACTCGTTAGCTCGTTTTTCCCATGGCTCTAGCAAGGACTAGTGGAGTGATGATTAAGGAAGTAGCAACTGCGACGGATTTTTTTGCGAAACAGTTCATCCCACAGCTTCTGGGAACATCTATAACAGACGCGCCTACTGTTGCAAAACGGTTCAGGCAGATCGCAACACATCATTGTAATCGTGCACTGGTTACCCATATAGAGATTTATAACAAGAAGTAGGATCGCATCACTGTCGTGAAGCCTGGATCTAGGTAACTTGTGTTTCTTGGCTCCCCGCTTTACACTCTACTATCTGGTCCACGTTCACGATGCAACGACATTATTGGCAACCGAGGTGAGAGTGCGAGATACAATAGGACACAACGCCAGTGGATATCTGATGCGGGTTAATGCTGTGGAAAAATGCACTGATCACATCTAATGCAATTCCGGTGTAATTTTTTCCTTACTATTTACTTTGGCCTTCTTATCTTGCCGGCTACACAAGCTTCTAAAAAAATGCTCCAAAAAGACTCTGAGAAATTCTAGCACTGCAGCATAATATGAACCGTGCTTCAGTGCAACCCAGCGGTGCTTCAAGTTAACTGTCTTTTGCTAGAGAGCGTGAAATGAGGCTATGAACCTTTCTACCGAGGTTGGCAGGGGAAGAGTTATTAATTGAGATATCGGAACCGATGCTCCAACCTAAAGGCTGAAGTATACTCTAACTTTTTGCTAACTTCTACAACATTTTATGATATTTAATTTCTCAGCCACACCTGCTAAACTTTAGCTCGGCAAGCTGGGTGGTTGGAACCAAACATCCCTAATATACAAAGATGGCCCAAACATGCCATAATTTTCTGCAGTGCCACGTTGTCCTCCTGGCCTCCTCTTTGTCAACGGACGAAGCGTGGATAGCGACGATGATGCTATACAATTTCCTCGGATATGGATAGTTAAGTTGACACCGAACTACTAATGAGTAATGAGCACGATTTGATTTTCTGTTGATTCGATTCGACGGGCACCATCATCGGTTCAGCGGAATATGTCCAGCGTCAGCAGCAGCGACGCGCGTGACCTGGCCGATCGAGCTGTTACGTCGGAGTGGGAGCGACGATGTTGAGCAGGCTGCCTCGATCTGTCGTTTCACGGTTGTGTGCTACTGTCGCACGACCTCAGCGTCTGGACTTTGGCAGGGCAACGCTAACATCACAGAGAAAACAGGCGTATGATCGCGTCCCTATACGTTTGGCTCTACCGATGAAAGAATCTTCAAAGTAATAAATGTGTTAGGTGCTTCGCTTGGCCACGATCAAACCGTCACGGTTAGCATGGGTGTGGTGGGCCACTGACAAGTGCCCAAGATGAGAATTCGCAAAGGAGAAGTCCCCAAGATGAGAGAAAAGACGGGCAATCAGCGAGCAATTCGATCATTCAAGCTAGCCATGTCCTGCAACAAAACATCTCCATTGTAAACTAAGACCATGTACTATGTAATGCAAAAGCGAACCATGAAGACCTTTGAATCGATTCAACATATCTGGATCATCAGTTCAAGAGTACTGACAGAAAAAGCAAACCAAGTTGTTGCTTCGATTCCTATCTAACACAAATGCACTGTTGATGAGTTAAATGCATGGCACAAGCACGGTACAAGCTTCAGATGGCCTGCACGTTTTTTTTCTTCGAAATGGGGAGTATCACCCCGGCTTCTGCATCATGATGATGCACACGACCTTTTATTAATAATTCAAATTTAGTTTAGTATAGTTTTTACAACTCAAGCATCGCCCAGAATTGATATAAAAATCAACCAGCGAAAGAAGCACAAACTACTCTAAGTAGCCATCAAAGTAATCTTCTAGTATGACGCCAGCCAGTCTGGCACTAGATATCCTGAGCGACCATCTGGAGCCGTGTGCATCCAGTAACCATGGCATCCCGCTGTCCCTCCGGCGAAAGGAGGACCCAAAGCTGAATCCAGTGTGACACCAAATGGATAACCTGCGGAAAATGAAAAGATTGTTTTTTGTTAAAGATAATATCATTTCTGATCCTCCATATAGACCAACATAAAGCAAAAACCACAATCCAGATAAAAGCCATAGATTGTCTATCTACTCCGTTCAACCAATTACCAAACATATTAGTAGTATTGGTTGGAGGTGGAAGATCATATGTGAAATTCATTGTACGCCAAAGAAGCTTAGCTGTGTTAGTGAAACCCAACACACATAGTGCATGGTCTAAAGCATCAAAGAAATAAGCCAAGCTTACTTGGTTAGGGAAGTAGATGTACAACCCAATCACCTAGGTTTAAATCTCTAAACACTAGTAGGAAAAGCCTCATCAGTGGCGCACCAAAAATGGCTTCTGTGGCGCATGGGAGGTGCGCCACAGAAACGTCGCCACAAATATAAGCTTTCTGTGGCGCACCTGACTGTGCGCCACAAAAATAAGGTTTACGTGGCGCACTTGTTCTTAGGTGCGCCACGAGAAAGGGTGCGCCACAGAATTGCTTCTTAGTGCGCCACAGAATTTGCTTGTATTATACACGATTTTGTGCTGCCTCGGTATACATATACAGTTTATACACAGCAATACGGATACACAATACGGATACACAGGTTATATACGGCAACATTCAGATATAATATAAATATCATGTACATTGCACAGATATAACATAGACATCATCATCACATTACTTAGAGCCCGATCGAGATACATATATAGTGGCAAGTGTCAAATGTTTTGCATACAACTCTTAATTCATACAAAATTCACAATTTCGAGATACAAAGTAGTCTTCATCCGGTTCCTCCTTTGCTCCGTCATCTCTACCCACCGAGGCTCGCTTGCATCGGGGTCCTTCCATCCAGTTCCTACTATGATGAAAATGGAAGAAAGTGAGACCAACAAGTATCCGATGCACAAGAGAAATGGAATAAATGCCTCATACATTGTTGGTCAACACAAATATTAACATTCATGGACGGTGTAAGTGAGACCAAGTCCGATGCACAAGAGATTGATATTTGTGCTATCTTACCAGAGCTCACTTACGCCGCCCCGAGTGTACGGTGACCAAACATTTTAATCATCGGCATTTTGAAAATGTCAAAGCAAATGGAATGACAAAATGGAATAAGTGCCTCATACATTGTTGGTCAACACAAATATTAACATTTAGAGATGGCGTCGGTGAGACCAAGTCCGATGCACAAGAGATTGATATTTGTGCTATCTTACCAGGCTCACTTACGCCACCCCCAAGTGTACGGTGACCAAACATTTTAATCATCGGCATTTTGAAAATCTCAAAGCAAATGGAATGACAAAATGGAATAAGTGCCTCATACATTGTTGGTCAACACAAATATTAACATTTAGGGATGGGGTAAGCGAGGCCGGGTAGGATGCACAAGAGATTGATATTTGTGCTATCTTACCAGGCTCACTTACGCCACCCCCAAGTGTACGGTGACCAAACATTTTAATCATCGGCATTTTGAAAATCTCAAAGCAAATGGAATGACAAAATAGAATATGTGCCTCATACATTGTTGGTCAACACAAATACTTTGCGAAGGGCCCCCTTTCCCCGGTCGGCGTTCCGTCAACGGGTGCTTGACGACACAACAACGCCGATCTGCATCTCCGGCGCGGAACCACGCCGGTCCCTCGGCTGTCCAGGTGAACGAGTCCTTGATGCAAAGACCGTGCCGGCCTGCCTCAGCATTATGCCGGGCCGTGTTGCCGCGCTTCAAGGCTGTGTGTCCCGCGCCTGCACTGTGTCGCCTTCTTGCCCGGTGAACCAATAGGCTGATCGTTGGAATAAGGAAACCGATGACAGCCGGTCGCAAGATTAAATTGCGATCGGCCGTCATCGGCTTCCTTATTCCAACGATTAGTCTATTAGTTCACCGGGCAAGAAGGCGAAGAGTGCAGGGCGCATGATCGACACGGCCTGAAGCGCGACAACGAGGTCGGCATGATGCTAGGGAGGCTGGCACCGTCTTGGCATTAAGGACTCGTTCACGTACTTGGACGGCGAGAGAAGAAAAGTGGTGCTGCGCCGGAGAGGCATGTCGGCGTTGTTGTCTCATCAAGGACTCGTTCACGGAACGGCGGCCGAGAAAGGGGGCTCGTCTACAAAGTATATTGCGGCGTATAGGTGACCAAACATTCTAATCATCGGCACTAAAATGGAAGAAAGGCCAATGCAATTAAGAAGTAGCTAGTATGAACTAAATGGAATGCCTCATACTTTGTTGGTCGAAACAAATATGAACATCCCGGGATGGCGTTAGTGAGGCCAGGTAGGATGCACAAGAGATTGATATTTGTGCCATCACACCAGGCTCACTAGCGACACCCCGGAGTGTACAGATTGACCGAACATTCTAATCATCGGCACTAAAATGGAAGAAAGAGCCAAGTGGTATCAACTAAATGGAATGCCTCATACTTTGTTGGTCGAAACAAATATTAACATCCAGAGATGGAGTAAGTGAGGCCAGGTAGGATGCACAAGATATTGATATTTGTGCCATCACACCAAGCCTCACTTGCTCCACCCCGAGTGTACGAAGTGATCGACCAACCATCTAATCATCGACAAGTAAATCACTTGGGGTAATGTTAAAATGTTTGTCTCCATATTTGGGAGACATTTTTAATATTGGAGTCTAGCTAATGGAAATCAAGAACTAGTCTTGATCTCCAAATGGTGATTAGAGGGAATTTATTCATCTTAAGCAACATTAGGGACAAATGGGATCATGCAAGGGACTTGGGTCATTTGGATCATGAGGCATCAATTAAGGAGGCAACCAGGGACAAAGGGAAACATTTGATGATCCATTATCATAGGCAACAAAGCAGACAACTTTTTCCCCTCTAATCTAGCTAGAGTCCTTAAAAGAAATCCATCATAAGCATGGTCAAATACACATATATAGCATGGGGCAGATGCTCCAAAGGGATTATATATTCATCACTTGGTAATTTGGAGAGCAAACAAGCAGTAGCCATATCACTCAATCCAATAATATAGTAATTTGGATCATAAGGCATCAATTAAGGAGGCAACCAGGGACAAAGGGAAACATTTGATGATCCAGTAAGTGCATGACACTTTGAGCTACCCAAGAATAAAGGCCAACAGTGGATAAACATCTGCTCAACCATTTCTTGCACTAGAGGAAAAGTAACCAACATTGAAACTTGAATAGTCAAGTGACACTACAAGCAGCTCACACACACATGCAAACACATGTGTTGACAGTAACTAAACAGCAGAAGAACACCACCATATATTCATGGGTACTTAGGATCAGTAGGGAATTGATAAAGTACAGTGAGGAGCAAGCATACCATCAGAAATTGTCAATTTGAGAGAAATAACATTGGGGTAATGTTAAAATGTTTGTCTCCATATTTGGGAGACATTTTTAATATTGGAGTCTAGCTAATGGATATCAAGAACTAGTCTTGATCTCCAAATGGTGATTAGAGGGAATTTATTCATCTTAATTAAGCAACATTAGGGACAAATGGGATCATGCAAGGGACTTGGATCATTTGGATCATAAGGCATCAATTAAGGAGGCAACCAGGGACAAAGGGAAACATTTGATGATCCATTATCATAGGCAACAAATCAGCAATCTTTTTCCCCTCTAATCTAGCTAGAGTCCTTAAAAGAAATTCTACTTAAAATGAAGTAGCTCTCTGTTGGTATTGGTTACCAACAGGAACTCAAGCCACTACTTGATCTTACTAATTCAAAGCAGGACCAATGCGGGACCGAGTGCTGATGTTGCCATCATCTCTGCCCCCAAGAACTCTCTCATGCTCTCTCTCACATGCCATGCCAGCTGCTTGCTCCAAAACACAAGCATCACAGGCAGAGCATAGAAAAAATATATAGCTAACAGCACAGTAAAATAAAAAGAATGTTTGACTGTTTTTATTCATGATGACCACAACAGCAGCACAACAGCATCCAGATTGAGCACAACATCATCCTCTCTGTAATTTTGTCCAGAGCAGCATCAACATCCAGAGAACAACAGCAGCACAAGAGCATCCAGATCGAGCACAACATCAACACATCCAGAGCAGGGGTAGAGGAAGAGGGAGGGGAGGGGAGAGGTGGAGCTCACCGACGCTAGGGGTGGATCGAGGAGGAGGTTGACGATGACGGCAGGGGTGGAGGAGGAGGGAGGGGAGGGGAGAGGTGGAGCTCACCGACGATAGGGGTGGAGGAGGAGGTTGACGACGACGGCAGGGGTGGAGGAGGAGGAAGACGCGGCGGCTCCTCCTCCTTGACGCGGCGGCCCCTCCTCCTCCATGCGGCGGCCCCTCCTCCTCCACGCCGCAGCGGCTTGTGCTGCGGGTGGCGGGGATGGGTGGAGCGTGGCGGCATGCGGCCCTCGCGGAGGAAGGAGGCGGCGGCGGCGACGGCCGGTGCGACGACCATGGCGGCGGCGGCGGGGGAGAGGGAGGGGAGGTGAACGTACGGGCGTGGGGAGGGGAGGGGAGGGGTACGGGGATGATATAACTTACCCTAATTCCGTGGCGCACCGGCACAAGTGCGCCACGAAATAACTACTCCGTGACGCACCGAGCCGGTGCGCCACGTAAATAACTACTTACGTGGCGCACCGAGCCGGTGCGCCACGAAATAGTTATTTCGTGGCGCGCGAGCATTGTGCGCCACAGAAATACCTACCCTAATAATTTGTGGTGGCAGAATGTGGGCCCCACATAATTTCTGTGGCGCATGGTTCAGCCATGCGCCACAAAAATAAGCTATTTTTGTGGCGCACACTTCCTGGTGCGCCACAAAATAAGTTTCTGTGGCGCATTCAAAACGGTGCGCCACAGAACTAAGCTTTGCCTATAAGGGTTTTCCTACTAGTGAAAAATGCATATTTCGATTCTTATATTATAAAAGAAACACTGGTCCTGAAAATGTAAGTACTTACAAAAGGCTAATATTACCTTTTCTTTCTATAAAGACACAGCCTACCTATTCTGCAAAGTATTGATAAAGTAAGCAGGGCCGTACTTGAAAAAACGGAGATCCTAAGCCAAACAAGATACAAGAAGCTTTGACGGAACCATGGACAATTAAAAAATATGGGTGCCTCTAAGGCCCAGTCGACTGAAACTTACTTATGTCTCAGTCGAATTACATTAGTGTGTTTCAATGTGGACCTAAATAAAGTGCAAACAATAATAAATATGAATCTTCAAGCAGAAATAAAATCCAACGGTGAAGCATGTGACAGAGACATAAGCTACGTCTCAGCTAGCTGAAACTTAGTAATTCCAAAAAAAAATATGGTTTTATACTATACATACATCATTTTGGCAAGACAAACATTCGCACTCTAATTTTAAGAAAAAGAAACATTTGAATCATTCGCTAAAAACTTATGAAGAACATATTTTTGAGATCGAGTACATTCTTTAGTCTTTTTTGCTTTTGTTTACATTTTTGGATATAGGGAGGTTCCTGACGGGTATTTCCTAAGTTTTGCGAACATTACGAAAAGTAAAACTTGGAGGCAAGTATCATGTATTCAAATCTGAACATGGGAGACAATATTTGGATGAAACAACCTGTGATTAGTTTTGGAAGTAGACCATTGGGCCAGCGCGCATATGGCTCTGGCAGTCCGATTCACCCCCAAGTCCTTCTTTTGATTAATCGGCGACCTAACACTTGTTATTGGGCCTCCAACTCTAATCGAGATACACACAGATCGCAGGGGCAATAACAAGCAGCAAGGGGATCGAAAGAAGCTGAGGAGAGAGATGAGAAATTTGGAAGAAAACCATTATATAAATAGATGTAGGATTGACAAATGGTCATTAAAAACATCCAACGTATTTTGGGGAAGTCGCGACAGAGTTAATTGTGATTAGAAGATGGGAGATGAACAGAATTGGCTGCACTCAGCCACTCGCGCTGCAAGGCAACCGTACCTACCAGTGTCATATCTACCATCCACCCTCTGCTTTGAGATTAGTGTGGCTTTTGATATTTGTATAATATTAAATTAATAATTAAAACATAAGTAAAGTTTTTGTGAAACTAAAGTGATACATGAAAAATATTGTGAAACATTCCAACAAAAAGTTAAAATGATGACATCACTAGGGTTTATTTCACAAAAAAATTCATGTTTTGGTTATGTTCTAAATATATTTCAGATTTATTTCATAATTTTATATAAGGATTGGTCAATACATAGCTGATGTCACTACTGATATCACTCCTACCTTTACAAAAAGGTTTTCGGGTGTGGCTAGGGACCTTTGGAATTCATGCGGTGGCAGATTTCCTATGCAGCGCTTTCTTCTAGAATCAGTTTCATGGTTCAATATATTCATTAAAGCCCAAGTACGAACATTACCAGGCACAAAGATAGAACTCTGAACTTATTTTGTGCAGTCACCCTCACATACAAGCTGTTGTTTGAAGTCATGAAGCACCAAACCAATTTCTATGGGCTATAAAGCATGCTGTGAATCTTTTACTTCCAGGCAAGCATCTTTATTTAAAAGCTGCTGGAAGTGAACTCGCGTAAACAGTACGTGCCTCTAAATATTTTTGTTCGATGTGTATGACCAATACTCCTTGACCAGCTCGCGGAACAGAGATCCTCCAGCTTCCATAAGCTTCGTAGGCTTGTCATACTCCACTGCTCTCCCTGGAAGTGTATACAACTCATGAGTATGGGCAATGGAAAATATATGCTTCAGACATATATTAGACAGGTATATTTCAGAGATAATAGTTTTTGATTGGAAAAGAGGAAAAGGTTGTGTTAATGTTAGAATAGTGCAGATTTGGTGTTCAACGGTATGACAAAAGTGATGTTCAGACATCCGTGGAAAAATGGTGAGACATCTATAAGGAGAAAAATTCACAATCTAATTGGTTCCAAGTGTAAAAATTCATATTCCATAGTAACTGTAGCGGTGCTTTCTATCTTCTTTTGCTGTTGTTAGCCTTTAGGTTTTCGCTAGCTTATGCCTATTAGTTTTTTTTTTTTTTTTTGCTTCTGCACGTTATCTTTGTAAACCCATGAACCATCTTAAAATTCTTTTACTACGTAATACAAAACGACACATTTTGGCACGTATTCAAGCAAAAAAGGAAAATATATGTCGGCGAGAGACATACCATCGCTCATTGCAAGTACCATATCACAGTCCATTACTGTTGGTATGCGGTGGGCAACTGTAATAACTGTGCAATGTTTGAATTCTGTCCTGATCGTTTTCTGAATGACAGCATCTGTTGCATTGTCTATAGAGGCTGTAGCTTCATCAAGAACTAAGATACGGCACCTTCTCAAAAGTACACGTCCCAGGCAGAAGAGCTGCCTTTGGCCCATGCTCCAGTTAGACCCATCTTCCACAACTATCATGAAAAGATCTTTGATCAATACTACGAATGGAATAGTTCCAAACATCATGATATCAAAAGGGTAATATGTAATACATCTATGAGTATTAACAGTTTGGCATGTCTAATGGCACATGTACTTCACACCTATTTTGAATTTCTGAAACGACTGGAGCAGAGTTTTTCTGTTCGCATAATTTATAAGGTTCAAATAATAAACTCAAGATGATAAATATAAACGAAGTGAAGTTTCCTACCATGCGAGTCCAATCCCTGTTCCTTCTCCTGGACAGCTTCCAGAAGTTGACATTTTTCAAGAACCTGCAGCACAATAATTGGAGTAACTACTTCAGTGATTATATTATATTGTCTGCATGACATTTGGAGCCTAGCTCAGTCGGCGGGAGGTGTGGTGTACACTCCTGCCATCTGGATTCAAGTTTGCCATCTTGTTTCTTCTATCAATGAAAAGTTACGTAGATCTAGATTTTATAGTAAGAAAGGCTATTTGTCATTTCGGATTCCCCAATTCAAATTATTCGCCCGATCTTGAAAATGTGCTGAACTTTCTGAAACTTTTTGGTATATTATCACGGTAACCGAATTGAGTTGCCGTGTTACTATAGCGAACTCCATTAGGGTTTTTCGGCGAAGCGACTTTCATTGTAATCATATCTCATCATTGGGTAAGATGGAAAAAATCAGAAAATATAGTTGTGTGCATTTACCTCCCATATTTCTTGATCTGAGAATCTCCCAAGGGGGTCTATGTTGTATCTTACTGTACCCTGAAAAAGTGTTGGATCTTGTGGAATGATACCCAAACGCGAACGTAGGTCATGCAAGCCTACGATGCTGATGTCCACAGAGTCTATAATAATTCTCCCTTCAGCAGGTTCAACAAGACGAAACAATGCACCAATTAACGTTGTCTTTCCACTTCCTGTTCGGCCAACTATACCAATCTTGTCTCCACCTTCAAACCTGCAAGTGATTCCATGTAGTACAAGGGGAGTATTTTTCCTGTACCTAATCTGTCGAGTGACAATCAATCACACAAATTTGTTATAGTAGAACAGTTAACAGCATCTTTTTTTTACGGTATTACATGTAGATATATATATTAGATTACCTTCAAATCTGTAAGCTCCACATTGCCATCTTGGGGCCAATCTGGTGCCGGTCGATTTTCTATAACAACTTCTGCTGCTTCACTTTGTATGTCCATGTACTGGTTCACCCGTTCCACCGAGATTATGTGATTTGCAAGGTTACATTGGTTTTGAATACAGAAAACAAATGACATATTTAGGGAAAGACCATAGGACAATGCCATTCCCACAAAACCTGTGCAGTTATGAAAGGAAAAATTATTTTACTGACTGAAATGTGAAACTATTCATAAACTGAAAACTATCAGATACTTATATTTAGTTGGTGCATAGACAGGACTAAAACTGCTGGCAAAAGCATGGAAAATATTATTTTCCTGCAACACACATCAATACCAGGAGGCTAAAATTTACAAGCTATGATAAGGAGGAAGTATAAAGTACGTTTTCAGAACAAAAAAAATTCATAACTCAGTATCAGGAGGCTATGAAAAGGTAGCAACATTTTCATGGCAACACATTTAACATTTATCACAACTCAGATGCAAGTAGGAATGGCAGCAGAATGAGCTAGCGATTGTGCGAAATATTTGAAGCAACATGGTGGCAATGCGCTTACCAGGGCTAAAAGTTCCTTGAGGAAGAACAACCATGACAAAGGCAGAAACAAAAAGAACTGCAGCACTCATTATTTCCAGGCGTTGAATCAACCATTCAATTGCTGCAAAATTGTAGAAATATGGACTGGCATTCTTGTCCACAAGATCCAAATTTTTAACAAAGAAACGATCTTCTTCTTCGAAGGCCCTTATTGTTATAGCCCCTGAAATAGATTCACCCAAGTGATTTGCTAGAGCAGACTTCGTAGTGCCATTGATCCGCATCAATTCCTTAGCCGAGGCTAGATAGTACCTCTACATGACCAAACATATCAGTTTCACTTAATGAAAACTTAGAACGTAAAACATAAGGCTCATTCACCCCTTTTGGACAAAAATAGAAGCATAATACACCAGTTGGTGAATGAAATCAAATATACTTCAACCTAATTGCCAAAATAACCCAAAAACTGGGGCCTAGCCAAATACCTGCAGCCTAATTGCAAAAACTATCATAGGCACGGATACAAACAGAACTTCCCATGTAACAACAGCCAATACCCCTAGATTGCTATATGCATTTAAGCTGGCATTCAGGGTAAACATGAAGGCAAATGGAACATTGAGGTCAACAATACTCAAATCTGAAGAGACCTGCATTATAAAGGGGGAAAAACAGTGAGTTAAAACTTGATGAGAAAATCGCCGGATGGAAAACAGATCTCGATTTCATCATATATGTCATGAGTAAGGATGATTACCCGGCTAAGAACCCTTCCTAAAGGAGTAGAATCAAAAAAGGACATTGGTGCACGGAACAACGAATTGAGCAACTGGGAAAACAAGGATCTTGATGTCTCTATCCCAAGAACAACGACTGATAAAGATCTTAATAGCAAGAAGAACATTGTGCAAACTCCGATAATGATGTACACTGAAATTAACTTCAGCATACTAACATGAGGATTTTGGACATTAGCAGCCATCCATGAATTCTGCGATATTTGTCCAGCTAGGAAAATAATGTGGGAAATAAAACAAAAGGAAACATATAGAAAGCCTTTGTTCTGGCGCAGGTAACTCATATAAGGCTTAGCACCTGCATCCCCTGTTTCTCTTTCCTCTTTCTTGATCAGTTGATCTACTAGTGATGGCTTTAAAGACTCCATATATCTGCCTCCATGAATATCATCGGTCTCCTTTACTGATATTTCCTTAGTTCTTTGAGAGGGGATATTGCTTTTAAGATCTGAAACACCAATTGTATCTTTATGGGCAGTTACAAATTCCTTAAATTCTTCACAATCTTCCAATAGATCTTGATAAGGTGCAGACTTTATAACCTCTCCATCTGACATTAACTGCCATAAATCATCACTAATTTTAGATGGTATCAACAAACAAATAAAGCTCGCTACAGATAAATATAGGTTATAAAGACATAAATATCATATCATCATATGTTGAATTTTCGAAATGGAGAGAGATACCAAAATGGAGTCAAATACGGGTAAAAAATCAACTTGGTGGGTCACCAAAAGGACAGTCTTGTCTGATAGAGCACTCATGACATATTCCTGTCACACAGAGTGTCATACAATAGTTCATAATGAAATAGTATACAATATGCATCTGCTAATATGGTCCTTACATTGAAGAGACTTGTTGCTGTATGGGCATCAACAGCACTGAAAGGGTCATCAAGAAGATAGATGTCTGCATTTCGGTATAGTGCACGAGCAAGCTGGACGCGCTGCTTTTGACCACCACTAAGATTTACTCCTCTCTCCCCAATTTGAGTACAATCTCCATATGGCAACATTTCAAGGTCCTTAACCAGCGAGCACCTCGCGAGTGTGTCTTGGTACCTTTGTCTCTCCATCGAAGATCCAAAGAGAATATTGTCTTGCACAGTTCCTGTCTGGATCCATGCATTCTGACAAATATATGCTATTTTCCCACAGACTTGAATCTGAAATTTTTGTGCAAAGATGAACAGTTTGAAATGAAGTTCTCATGAAAATCTGTGAACGTACTTTCGATGGTTTCTATAGTCATTGGTCAAGCAAAAAAAAAACTTTGCAACACGAAACATGGTGCAATCGTCAACAGATTGTGTTTTGAGAAATAGCCCTCCCCAATTATTAGGCCGTGTGGGTACCACATTTGAATTGCAAGGCTGTGGTAAGGTTTACTAAGATTATAAAATTTGCAACATATAAAGATGGAACTTAATGAAAGGAAAAACAACAGATCATAACCTCATAAATTTATTAAAAGCAATGTGCTTTTTATTTCATTATAAGTTGAAGCTAATAAAAACATACCGTGCCTTCAGTTTTTGGGATTTCTCCGAGTATAGCAGCCAAAAGTGTTGACTTTCCTGATCCTACCTGTCCACAGATTGCAACCTTTTCTCCACCTTTGACTACCAAATTTATATTCTTTAGAGTTTCTTTTGATGGATTTTCATCCCACGAGAAACAGCACGAATTCATCGCTATAGAGTAATCAATACCAACATAGTATTTCTTCCTTACTTGCCCATTCAGCTCAGGTGCATCAAGAAACTTTGATATCCGAGTGAACGCAACCTTAGCTTGTATCACAATAGCAATAACATCTGGTATTGACCTAACCGGGTCTTGCAACAGGCGTAGAGTTGCCACGAAGGTGAAGACATTGCTCGCATCAAGTGCGATTTTAAGAAAATAACATGTTATAAAGGTTGCCGCAGAAACCAAAACAGGTGATGACCAGAAGAGGAAACTGTTGTATGCCCTCCTAAGTTGGAATGCTAACAACCACTTGTACTCAATCTCCCTCAACCCTTCGATGACCTTCTTGAAATGACCTTCCCATGCATAAAGTTTCAAAACTTTCATATGAACTAATGACTCAGACATGGCCTTTAATCTCACATCTTGTGCTTCCATAAGTTTACTCTGAAATTTGTGTTGCAGTTTGGCCAACGGAGCATTGCAGAGTACGGTGATAACGATGACAATCAATGGTGAAACCATTGCAGCACCAATCGCATTGTACAGAATTGCCAGAGCAATGCAAAGTTGAACACTTGTTGTCCATGTTTGGTGGAACCAGTATGGAAATTCTCCGATCCGGTAGGCATCAACGGTCACATAGTTCATAATTTCTCCAGAAGAGTGCTTCATTTTTGCTGCGTTCGATAGCCTCTGTTGCTTCTTATAAATAGATGCTGACAGTAATGACCTCACCTGCAGTCCTAATCTCCGTGTACGGAAATACCACTGTCTCTGTGACAGTGATTCACAACATTTACAAATGAACATTATCGCAGCAAGCACATACCCTTCATATTTAAAGGTTCCTTTCCCAAGCAGTACATTGATGAATGCCTTGAGAAGTACTGGGCCTGTAGATAATGTGAGAACCTTGAGCAAAGCAAAGAATCCTGAGACCACGATTGCGCGCTTGTGACAAGAAACAATGGTCCAGAAGATCGATGGTGTGGCTTGTGACTGTGACTGTGACTGCTTCTTGCTGTTCAGCTTCTCCATAAACTTCAAGTACTGGTTCTGTGCTTGATCGTTGGTGCCCAAATGTGGAACGTCCTTGTCCTCAAGAGGCTTCACATATCCCACCTTCATTAAAGGATTCAACCACCAAAATGACATCTCACTTAAAAAACCAGCTTTAGCAAAGGGAGTAACCTGACACTCGGAATCAGCTACCTCAGGGTCTGTGTCGGTATTCAGGGGCTTGTGCAAACCATTTCCCGTTCCCACATAAGCTTCTCCATCATGGGTGCACCAAAAGCCATAAAGGAGGAGGAGAAATGCAGATGGTAGGGACAAAAGATCTAAACAAGCCTTGATGGTGATCGTCTTGTCTGCAACAATGTCAACAACTGAAGAACAACAGATGAATGTTGCGAAGACGGTCAGCAAGAGCGAACAAACTTGAATAAATGCAGATCCTAGAAAGCGAGGCTTTATGCTGAAAGTCCAGCTGGCAAGTACCAAACACAGTCCTTGAGATAAAGTTACGAGCCACCAATGTGGCAGGTAAGCAGAAGCATCTTGATTGAAGTTATTCCCCAGCATCCACAGCCCTAGGCCAAGATAAACCATACCCAAGCTGCCATTTAACACCGCAGCAGACAAATGTAGTGGTGACCTCAACCTGGCAAGCTGCCGCGCAGATGCTCTACTCTTAGGAATTTTGACAAGCAAGTGGAGTACTAGGACGACTACGAACAGTGATGCGATGCCAATCACCACTAGATGATTCATGCAGGTAGAGGAGTCGAATATTTCCTCGAATGCACATGAGGCGACATCTTGGTTGGAGCAAATTGGGCTCCCACACAAGCTCGTCATCCAAGAACCTATATGTATAGTTTAGTGATCCCGAACAAGCCTGAAGTATATAGCAACAATGATTTGAGTATGTAAGAGAGGACTTACTAGTGAGGGAACCCATTTGTGCAATCTCTGTAGCACCGCCGGGTGGATCAGTTCTTCCCTGAATCCTGCAGCAACCATGAGAAAAAGGCTAGTTAGGACAAAGGACATATATACTCTCTTCTCTTGTATGAACAAACGGACAAAGAACAGAGTAGCGTCACAAAATTGAGATTCCATTGAATTATTATCTAGGGGGGATACGGAAGATTCAGTTGTGGGAGTACGAATCCATCCATGACCATCTGAACAAAAAGTTATCGGAGCAGAAAACCAATGAACCCGCTGAGTTATTGTGATCTGTCACTGTATGCATAGCCGATCATCGGGCACCATTGACAATCGAGAGGATAAATATGAGAGGTGGAGGAGAAAAGGAGGAACTGAAACGATGGACGAAAAAAGCGGTAACTCGCGCTCTACCCGCGGGAAATCCAAACTGAGGTTCAGTGAGAAACTATGCGTGATCAAGGGACTCACAAGTGAACTATAATACTAGGAATGTAATACTACTAGGACCTTGGATCACGAGAAGACAGAGGAGGAATACAGAAAACCCAAACCCCATTCCGCATCTACCCCCAAACCCTCTGCAACCCTTGGAGAACCCATTTCGTGAAGCCATGAATGATGGCACTATTTCATTTTGAGCAGAAGATGGCAGTATTGAGTATTGACCTCGGTTCTTTGGTTGCCGCCCCGCCGCCGCCGCCGGCGTGAGCTTTTCAGTGTCCAGCAGCAGCAGACTGCAGCCCGTGAGCCTTTTATTGGGAGGAGGAGAGCACGGCGCACGTGACCGAACACCGGCGCGCGGTCAGGTGAGGCCGGCCGCATCGCTTCTCCTACCCTCGGTCCCCGAATAACTTCGGCTACCCCCTTACTGCTGCTAGCTACTACCGTCTCAAGTGAACATGTGCATTGTTTGGTCGGTGTCCCGAGTTAACCAGGCACCATCGTTAGCCTGGGCCCTAATCAGGGCCTCGCCTATCCAGTAGCAACAAGGTTGGTTAAGGATGGGTGCCGATGCACACGACAACTCAGCCATCAGGCCTACGTACGGTGACGAATTCGGGGTGAGGCGCCGCCGAAGTAGGCACCTCCAGCGAGCTGACATATTTAGAACACCAAATATTTTTGTTATAATCCTTCTGGGTCAGCTGCTGGACAGGCGAGGCCCCGGTTCGCTCCTGATTTGTTTGAGGTCGGCCGAATCTAGCGAGCAGACTCATTTGTCATTTGTTGTCTCATTTTTCTCAAAATTTTACCCAATGAATAGAAAACAAGCGTACAACCACTTTAATTTAAATAGTTTACAACCAAATAAACGTTCACAATCAAATGTAGATCGCAACTAAACTCATCTCCCGTCGCATCCCTCAAAGCGTTCCCAAACGGTGCCGGATTGAGCGTTTGAGGGACGTGTTTTGTTCATGCCGCGTTTGGGGGATGTCGCTCCCCAGCCGCGTCCCCCAAACACCGCCCCAAACTTTTTAAAACAGTAAAATACATTTTTTTTGCATTTTTATATAAATATAGAGAAGAAACATGGTTTTACACAAACTAATAGTCTAATACATAGTTTGGAACATGGTTTACACAAACTAATACATAGTTTGAACCATGGTTGACACAAATTTAAAACATTGCAAAATAAGAAAACCTAACTAGGGATGGCATCGCAGATTTTGTGTGTTCGCTGCTAAGAAAGAATACTCGCAGGCATACCCAGTCACCCAAACTGGAAAATCCAGCTGTTGACGGTACCCCTGTTGGTTCTTTCGAGGAAGAACATCCAAAAACCTCCGTGCCTATTTTCGCTGCGATGAAACAACACTATGCCTTCAGTCGTCGTCCTCCTCGTCATTGTCGTCGTGGTAGTGCTGGCGGTAGCGCGTCTCATCGAACACCTTGTGTCGCGCTCGCCAAGGTAGGAGAACGTGAGCACGTAGCCGACTTGGAGGTCGTGGTAGCGCGTGAACTTCTCCCAGCCGATGTGGAGGTACATCTTGCTGTGCGCGTCGCGGATCACGTCCACAATCCACCGGCAGCAGCCACAGGAAGCCTCCCGCAGATGCAGCGAGGCCGGCTCATCACCGGCGACGAAGTCGGCGAACCTGTCCGGCAGCCTCTGGATGCCGAGTGGGTCGCCCTTGAGGACGACGACGAACTCAAACAACACTTGCCGCTCCTCCTCCTGCAGGTCTGATGATGAAGACGATGGTGTCGTAGACGATGGCGAGCGTGCAGCTCTGCCACGGCCACGACCACGACCACGGCCGCGACCTCGACCTCCGCCTCTACCAGACATGGCGTCGACTCTTGACATGGTGGCTGCTAGGGTTGGGGAGAGAGGCGCTAGGATTTGTGTGTGGGGTACAATGGGAGGGCGGCCCTTTTTATAGGCCGGAGGAAGGCGGGGGAGCGGTGACGCTCATTAACACCGGCACGCAGAGCTAGGCGCGACGAGACGATTCGCTGCGCCTCTGCGGGAACTGCACCGTCGCTACGCCTCTGCGGGAACTGCACCGTCGCTACGCCTCTGCGGGAACTGCACCGTCGCTGCGCGCCAATAAATTTCGCCGCGAGGTAGGCGACGACTAAGTTAAACTTCAATGTGCCGCTGACGCGTCGGTTCCGCCACGCCTCGCCTCGCTTTTCGGTGTGTTCGGCGTCCCCGGAGCGTCCCCTGTGGGGTGGGGACGGGCTCGGGGCGCCGAACACCGTATCGAGGCGCGTCGGACAAAAATCGAATTTGGGGGACGCAGCTGGAAACGATTTTTCGGTCCGGCGCCCCCAAATCCCTCTTTAAAACAAATAAAATGATAGGAGATGACTATTTTGTTTTCCGCATGAGTCCACGTATACTTAATCAAATCGGTTTGAAATGGATCGTGAGTGTGGCGATCATAGGTCTCATAACGCTACCCACCCACCCCCCACACACACACACACAATGTATCGGCCCCTCATGGAAATACATCAGGTCTACGTGTATACATATGCGCTAATGCTGTAGATAATTACACCAAAACCCAGCCAGCAACTAGAATGGCCCATGCCCCTAGGAGTACATGTGCAATCGAGCGTGGAGTCCTGGTTATTTTATTTTTATGAAAGCAGGACAAAAGATTTGCAACCATTTATTAATTAAGGAGAAGTGTCTTGATAAGATAAAGGTAAAGAAAAAGCATTTACAAAGGGAACTACTCTCCCAAAATTAGAACACTCAAGAGTTCGGCGCCCACGTCCACCCAAAGATTTGCCTCATCCTTAATTATCTTAAGTAGTGGGCTATTTATTTCGAAAAATCCTCGCGTTCCTTTCGTTTAAAATAATCCAACTAGTGAGCATAGTGATGGATGTCATGGCCTTGCGGTTGGGAGTATTTTGGCTCGAGATGCTTGCCCTCCAAGCGTCAATGGAAAGATCCGCCCACTAGTAGAAAACCTCTCATCCATCTAAGCCTTTAGTACCGGTTCCCTTACGAACCGGTACTAAAGGGGGCATTAATACCGGTTCCGTGCGTGGGACATCAATACCGGTTCGTTATGGACCTTTAATACCGGTTCGTAACACGAACCGGTATTAAAGGGTTTGGGCCCGATTTCCAGGCGGTGGTGGGGCCAGGGTTGCACCTTTAGTACCGGTTCATGTAAGGAACCGGTACTAAAGGGTCTCATGCCCTATATGAGCGCGCGGCAGCGCCCGAGCTCCCTGCATATCTCATTCTCACTTCTCCTCTCACATTTCCAAATATTTTGCACCTCTCACACTCCAATAATCTTTATTTTTCTCCACCATTTTAACAAGATTAACGGCATACATCTATCCAAGGGTTAGCAATATCATCCTTCCTTCCGGCGTTCCTAATTTAGCTCAGTTCTTTGGTAGTTTTAACTCGTACTATTTTTGTAGTGCAAGCAAGGTGTTCGATGAAATGCCTAAGTTAGTGATTTTATTTTTTTATATGCAATTTGAGCTGAAATTATGGTATGTTTTGTAGGTTTTAATTAGTATCATCCCCGTCCTTACCGCTGTCGATCGCGCGCGTCGTCCCCTAGCCGGCACGGTACCACCTCGGTGAGCCCCTCTTCTTTTTTATAAAAAACAATTAGTTTTATGTGATGAACTTGAATATTAATTAAGTTGGTCACTCATATATCCATGATGTTGTGTATTTAATGATTTTTGATATACATATAAAATGCAGATGAGTCGACAATGGATGTACGGTGACCGGTACCATCCCGAGTTCATTATCGGCATGCATTATTTTCTCAACGTGGCTGAGGCAAACAGGCGGTCGAATGGTTTCATGTATTGTCCTTGTAGTTCCTGTAAGAATATGAAGGATTACTCTACCTCGAAGACCCTTCACGTCCACCTCGCTGGAGAACGGTTTCATGCCCAGCTATAATTGTTGGACCAAGCACGGAGAAAGAGGGGTTATATTGGAAGACAACGAAGAAGAAGAGGATAGTGACAACTATCCCTTATTCACTGAAGACGGTGGTAGTAGAATGGGGGAAGACAAAGCTGAAGAAGAGCCCATTTTCGATGAGCCGATTTTTGATGACCCGGATGACGATTTGGGTCGGGCCATTCTTGATGCGAAGATGAACTGCGGAAATGAAAAGGAGAGGTTGAAGTTGGAGAAAATGTTAGAGGATCACAACAAACTGTTGTACCCAAATTGCGAAAATGGTCGAAAAAAGCTGGGTACCACGCTGGAATTGCTTGCAATGGAAGGCGAGGGAATGGTACTTCCGACAAGGGATTTGAAAAGTTGCTGAAAATAATAAAGAAGATGCTTCCAGTGGGAAAACGTGTTGCCCTCTAGCACGTACGAAGCAAAGAAGGTTGTCTGCCCTCTAGGATTAGAGGTGCGAAGATACATGCATGCATCAATGACTGCATCCTCTACCGCGGGGAGTACGAGAATTTGAATGCATGCCCGGTATGTAGTGCATTGAGGTATAAGATCAGGCGAGATGACCTTGGCGATGTTGAGGGTGAGTCCACCCCCAGGAAGAGGGTTCCTGCGAAGGTGATGTGGTATGCTCCTATAATACCACGGTTGAAACGTTTGTTCCAGAACAAAGAGCATGCCAAGTTGTTGCGATGGCACAAAGAGGACCGTAAGAAAGATGTGATGCCGAGACACCCCGCTGACGGGTCGCAGTGGATAAAAATCGACAGAGAGTTCAAGTCATTTTCAGATGACGCAAGGAACTTAAGATTTGGTCTAAGTACGGATGGCTTTAATCCTTTCGGGGAGCAGAGCTCCGATCATAGCACTCGGCCGGTGACTCTATGTATCTATAACCTTCCTCCTTGGTTGTACATGAAGCGGAAGTTCATTATGATGCCGGTGCTCATCCAGGGTCCGAAGCAACCCGGCAACGACATTGGTGTGTACCCGAGGCCATTGGTTGAAGAACTTTTAGAGTTGTGGCGTGACGAAGGTGTACCTGTGTGGGATGAGCACGAACAAAAGGAATTTAACCTACGAGCGTTGTTATTTGTAACCATCAATGATTGGCCTGCTCTTGGTAACATTTCAGGGCAGTCAAACAAGGGATACAATGCATGCACACACTATTTAGGTGAGACTGACAGTAATTATTTGGGAAACAAGAATGTGTACCTGGGGCATCGTCGATTTCTTCCAAAACAACATCACGTAAGAAAGAGAGGAAAGCATTTCAGAGGTGAGGCAGATAACCGAACGAAGCCTACCCGCCCTACTGGGGAAGTTATATATGATATGGTCAAGGATTTAAAAGTGATCTTTGGAAAGGGTCCCGACGGACAATCTGTTCCGCATGATGTTGACGGACACGTCCCCATGTGGACGAAGAAGTCGATATTTTGGGAGCTACCCTACTGGAAATTCTTAGAGGTTCACTCTGCAATCGACGTGATGCACGTGACGAAAAATCTTTGCGTGAACCTGCTAAACTTCTTGGGCGTGTATGGGAAGACAAAAGATACACCGGATGCACGGCAGTACTAGCAAAGTATCCACGAAGGAAACAACCTGAATCCAGAGAAGTATCAAGGTCCTGCCAGCTACGCTCTTACCAAAGAGGAGAAGGAGATCTTTTTGAAGTCCCGAGTAGCATCAAGGTCCCGTCCGGCTTCTCGTCGAATATAAAGGGAATAATAAACATGTCGGAGAAAAAGTTTCAAAACCTAAAGTCTCATGACTGCCACGTGATTATGACACAATTACTTCCGGTTGCATTGAGGGGCTTCGCCGGAAAATGTTCGAGTACCCATTGTGAAGCTATGTGCGTTCCTCAATGCAATTTCTCAGAAGGTGATCAATCCACTTACTCTACAAAATTTACAGAAGGATGTGGTCCAATGTCTAGTCAGCTTCGAGTTGGTGTTCCCACCATCCTTCTTCAATATTATGACACATCTCCTATTTTCTTCCTGCGCTTTCCACCGGTTCCCGCCTCTGTCTTCCCACCATTTGTTCACTATATATATGTAGGCTTGGCCACCATTTACATATCACATCTAGACTCATATCTGCAAACCTCATCATTCTCTCCCATGGCTTCCATCGCATCTCTAACCCCCCGGGAGGCGGAGGCGCTTTGCGCCTCGAACTACCCCCGCCCGCCGGGCTACCGCGTCCCGACCGGCTGGTTGCTAAGCGTCGGAGGCGTACCGGTCCCTCCAGTCCCTCTAGGTGTGGCGCGCGAGATGGCCATCACGAACCACTACTACTTCGAGCTCACGCTAGAGCAGCGGAGGAATCCCCAGTCGCATCCCGACTACAGCCCGACTTGGGAAAGCTTCTTCATCAATCGGCGTGAGAGGGCGCTTGCCAGGCACGAGGAGGGCGGCCCGCCTCCTCCGAACTTCAACGAGGCCGGCCGTCGGCTGTGGTGGCGCGGCCGGACTCTCCAGGGCGTCATGGCCTACCGTGGCCCCCGCTCGCGCTACCCTCGGTCCCAGCCCACGCGTGCTCACCCGCCGACGTTCGAGTACCGCGACCCCGATGCCGCCGACGATGATGACGGCGACTACGACGACTACAGTGGCGACTACTACAGGGCTAGGCACGAGTATGACTGAATGACTCCAACGGTAGAATTTGGCCATGTATCTTTAATTTTCAGTTAAGCTATGTACTTTTAATTCGAGTTCACTCGTAATAAAAATTTATTCCCGCCCTTTCTTTCCCGCCTTTTTCCGTCGTACGTGGAGGGAAAGTTTC
The DNA here is from genome assembly GCF_022539505.1 of Lolium rigidum. Lineage (NCBI taxonomy): Eukaryota > Viridiplantae > Streptophyta > Magnoliopsida > Poales > Poaceae > Lolium > Lolium rigidum. The sequence goes on from NC_061508.1 coordinate 23,106,086, forward strand.
CCGCGCGGACGGCGTCGTGCCAGGAGTAAAGAATAGAAATAGATAATATATAGAAAAGAATTAGAAAATATATAGAAAAGAAATATAAAAAAGGATATAGAAAACAAATAGAAAAGAAAACAAACGAAAAAAGAAAAAGAAATAGAAAACAAATAGAAAAGAAAAGAAATAGAAAATAAAAAGAAAAGAAAAGAAACACAAAAGAAAAGAAAAAAAACAGAAAAGAAAAGAAAGAAGAAACATAAAACAAAATAAATAGAAAAGAAATATAAAAGAAAAGAAACACAAAAGAAAGGGGAACGAAAATGAAAAGAAAAGAAATAGAAAATGAAAAGAAATAGAAAATGAAAAGAAAAGAAATAGAAAATGAAAAGAAATAGAAAATGAAAAGAAAAGAAAAGAAACACAAAATAAAAGAAAAAAGAAACAGAAAAGAAAGAAGAAAACAGTAAAAGAAAAAAAAACAGCAAAAGAAAAGAAAACAGTAAAAGAAAAAAGAAAACAAAAAAAAAACCCTTTAGTACCGGTTGGTATCAACCGGTACTAAAGGCCATCCCCCTCGTTTAACCTTAGCCGCGCGACCAAAAATCCCCAATTCCTCTTCTTTCTCCCCCGCGCGACAGCAGAGCCCCGACGCCGCCGACGACGCCGACGCACCCACGCCGCCGCCGACGAAGCCGCCGCCGCAGACGCAGCCGCCACCGCCGACGCAGCCGCCGCCGCCCACAGTGTACCTCCCCGGCCCTCTCCTCCTTTTCCGCCACCCCTCATCGCCGCCCGCAAGGTGTTCGACGGCGAGGAGGTCTCGGGCGTAAGGCTCGGTCGACGGCTCCGCCTCCGCGAGGCTGTTGTCGAGGTCGAAGGCGAGCTCGGTGGCGTCGACGGGCAGGGGTGAGGTGGTGAGCGCGCGGCGCCTAGTCGATGCAGGGAGCCGTCGCGGGGCCGGTGCGGCGCGCTGCAGGTCCATGGCGAACGCGCGGGGGAGCCTCGCGAGGCCGGTGTGCGCGCCCGCCACCGAGGCCACTCGCGCCAGGATCGACCTCGCGCGGCGGTCCCTCGATGACGCGTCCAGCGACATCTCGCCGCCGCGTCGGCCCTGATGGCGAGCGCCCAGCACACGGCCGACCCGCGGAGGCTCCAGGAGGCCAGGCTGTACGCGGTCGCGGCGTACCTCGACGTGGAGCAGTGCTGCATCGCTCGTCGGAGACCTGGCGGGCGAGCGCCACCTGCGTGACGGTCTTCGGGCCCTGCACGGCGGCGCCTTTGGCCTTGGAGAGGTAGAGCTGGTCGAGGGGTGGCCGCGCTGATGGATGAGGGGACGGCGATGCGGGCAAGGGCGGTGGACCGGGGAGATGACGCCGGAGAACAACTTGCTAATTAGTTAAATAGCACCATTTTTTCTAAATTCTGAACAACTTGATTTGTTGTGTTTGATTTCAGTGCCTTTCTAAATGTTGATTGCAATATTGTCACTTCTTGCCTTAGTGCATAAGAGATCGGATTGGAAAGAACAAACTAGGTATTGTGAGCTCAACTAGTATGTAGCTCAACTCTGAACTTGGGTGCCATTTGTGTGTCCGTAGTTACATGTGAACTCGCAAAGACTTCGGGATTAGCTGGCCAGAGCAAAGTGTTCTATTTGTTGGCATGGATTGGAATTGATAGTTCTTGAACTACATAAACATATGAACATCACAAGGTGAAATCTGGATAGATAGAAAGTACCACAACTAAGTTTTCTTAAGGGCATGCTTGTGTTTTTGTTTGGCATATTCATTTCAAAAGGAGGGCATATGTGTTTGTATTTCACATGATTATGCTATTAATTGCTTTCTTCATTTTGCAGTGACATTGAGGTATGGAGGACGGCACCTTCGTCCGAGATGAGGAGGGGGAAGAAGCGGTGCGTAAATTGATCTATGAGAGTGCCCGTGGTCCGAACCCGACGATGGAGATGACAACGAGTACCAAGACTTTCTGAATGATTTTGGCGAGGGACTTGAGTCTGAACAAGTTAGAAAAGACAATGAAGTGTCCATCACAAACTCCGGCGAGGTGTATATCTATGTATCAATTAGTCTGTGTTCATCCCTAGATGCATTCATTTATTTGTATTGCACTTATTAACGAATAATTTTTTCTTTTAGCCTTCTGGATCATCGAGCAAGTCTGTTAGAACAAAACGAGGCCCGACGCGGGTGCTAAAGTGCGAGGGCAGGTTAGCCCTCACGGCATTCAAGGATAATGGTGAACCAAGTTCATCCCAAGGAGTTTTGCCGCAAATTTACAAGTCAATCCGGAGTTATTGTTAGGGACCATGTACCGATCAGCATTCAAGAGTGGCATAAGCCGAAGAACCCGGAGAGTGGTGCTAGTTATGTCAAAGACACGATGAAAAAATTTCTTTGGGACACGCTACTGACAAAGTTCAGCCTACCGGAAGACATGACGGAAGGCCAGAAGAATAAAGTCAAGGAATAGACATTGAAGAAGATGGCCATACAATTCCAGAGCTTCATGAAAAATTTATGGGACAAATATAAGAATGAAGATCCAGTAGTCGATGATAATCTAGTGAAGATAAAAGATCACTGGGCCGCATTTAAGGAGTATAAGAAATCGTCTACTTTTGTGTCCCGATCGAAGAAAATACCGAAAATGCTGCAAAGAAGAAACTTCCGCATCATTTGGGGTCGGTGGCTACAAGAGTGCCATTCCGAAGTGGATAGCGTTTGAGAATAAACTGATTGATCATGGAATCACTCCACGGACATGGGACCGGCCCGAACGGTCCAAGTTCCGGTTGTTCGCTCATGGGGCAGGGTTGGACCCAAAGACAGGGCTGATCGTTGCGAAGGGAAAATGGAAGGAAAAAATTGAGGCAATTGTACCGAAGCTTGTAGATGCAATTGAAAAGGTCGAAAGGGAGAGTACATTCCCGATCGAGAGAATGACGAGCCGACACTCGCTCCGGGAACCCCGAACATGTTGGACGGGTACGAGCTCGCCCAGGTCTAACCATGAAGGAAGCGTGGCCGGACAGCGCCGACACTTATAGAAGCCGTTCGCGAAAGAAGAAGAAGGACGCCGACATTGTAACGGAATTGTTAACTAGGGTGGAGGCTCTTGAGAGAAATCGAGGGCACCTCGATCAGCCGCTGTTTCTACAGGATCCACAAGCCGATGCTGCCCCATCTCGGCCGAAGAAGCGGTGTCGGTTCCTCGCATCTTGACGGATGTGGAGGAAGCTACCCCGTGGATTATGTCACGGAGAAGACAGATTGCGAGCTACATATGTTATTCAGGACCGCGTCCGTTAAGGTGGCGGTCGGCTATGTGTACCCAAGTGAAGATGGAGCAATGCACCATCATATGCCCATTCCACCCGGCTGTGTTCGTGTCGGGGTGAATGAAGTTGTTCCGGGTTTTGAAACAAGTGGAGCTTGATATTCCTAGAGGTGAAGATGAGAGGACACCGGCCGATGTCAAGCACGGTTTCGCCCTATGGCCGAAGAAGTACGTCGTCCTTTTGCAAAGGCCACCGACTCCTACACATGAGCGAGCAAATGCCATCGACTCCTCCCGGTGGCAGTCCCGGTGAGCAGCCAAGTCCACACCTACCCGAGAGGGACCCCAGCGTGAGTCCACCATCTCGAGATCCTCCGCGTAAGACAGGCGTCCGTTAAGCGGAACGGTACGCCGCCTAGGAAGAAAGCTAGAAAGGAGAAACAACTGCCGCCTACCGAGAAGTTACCTTGGGAAAAAACTCCAGAGGAAAACGCGTAGGCCGTTCGGGCCGAGGTGAAGAAATTTTTTGCACCGAAAGTGCCGTAGATACCTTTCGAGAAGACACTAGATCGGGTGAAAATTGTGCGTACCGTTGACAATCTATATGACCTCGTACCATCGCCGCCATCCGACTATGCGCGTTCTATTGAAAGGTCGTATGACAAGATGATCGAGGCGACAAAACCCGTTAAATCGGGTATCGTGGAGATAAAAGGGATACACCAAGTCTACCAGCTCGGACAACAACCCGTTCAATCGGTCGACCCTCTCAAGGTGTTTGACGGGAAGACCGTTCAAAGTTCTCGACAAGACGCAACCGATTACGCCTTCGCTGAACGAGCATATCAATTTGTTCAAGGGAAAGATTTGGTCGAGAATCTCGGAAGGTACCAACATGTATGCGTAACTTTCATTCGTGGTACCTTAAGGCCTCAAAGGAAGGGATCGAGACTATCATGGTGCGAGTTAGGGAAGAGCACTACTTCCAGGAGTACCGTGTGAACGTTGACTTCGCCGAACTCTTTCAATTATACAATCTCCGGGCCCTCGACAAATCAATCATCAGTTGCTATTGTCTGTAAGTGATTTATTTATTTAATTTGAGAAGTCTTTAGCTCAGCTCGTTCATTGTCCGCAGATTATAATCTTTTGTGCGCTATATTATGCGGATCGAAGATGCTCGAATGCAAAAGGGACGAAATCACGGACATTGGGTTCATTGACCCGCACACAATGCATGTCAAAACCATAGAGAATCCCCTCTATAACAAGGATACACCGCAGACTTTGCTAAGGTTTTTGAAGCGACAACGTGACAAAAAGCTAATAATTTGGCCTTACAACTTCGAGTGAGTCTTACTGTCTTATAACACATTATATTTTGCTCACCGTATGTCAAAATTTTAACTAATTACTTATATATATGACACTACATATTGAAACGTGCGTAGGTTTCACTTTATTCTTCTCGTCATCAATATGCAAATTGGAGAAGTTCAAGTCTTTGACTCACTAAGCAAAAAATCGGAACTATACTTGTCTTGTTATTTAATGGTCAAAAGGTAATTTTAATTCTTAACGGTTTGTTTCGTTAATTTCCTGCTATGAACTAATTGATAACTATTTTATGCATTTTCTTTTGTCGGGCAGCGTGTGGGAAACTTTCATCAAGGAAGATAAGTCCCATGAATGGCCACCGAAGCTGCGATGGAAGGCGAAAGTAAGTAGTACTACCTAGGTCCACACACATTTAATTATCATACTTGACTATTGTTTGATTGAATTATATTCTTGTAAAGAAATGCCCGCAACAACCACAAGGGACCGATCTCTCGTGGATTCTTCGTTTGCGAGTACATCCGCTGAATTGTCGACGAGAGAACGAATAATGAAAGAAATAAAGAGGTACAAAAACAATCTTCACAAATTTGTTTTCTTATCATAAGTTGTGCTGAGTTTCAGTAATAGTTGATTAATGTATTCATTTGTATCTTATTCTTTTATAGTTGGCAAGAAAGCGGAACAAGCTCTCAATCGATGACCGCTTCATAGCAATAGGCGAGGAATTGGCGGGATTTTTCCTTCGGGACGTCATACCACCATTCGCAGAGTACCACTATGAATGAAGATGTACATGTTACATATATAGTTTACTCGAAGAGTACCACTATGCTACATGTAATAGACATATATAGAGTACGCCTCGGAGAGTACCACTATGCATGAAGATCGATCTTCATGCATAGTGCTACTTAATTTGCGATCTTATGCAATTACATGTGTGTTATATTATATGCACCAACTTGCTATGCATCATCTTGATCTTCATGTACTACCTAAACCCAAACGCGTTTCTGGTGCATCGACGCGATATGAAACAAACCGATATCCCTAAACCCCTCCAAAAACCCTAAAAATCCAATTCTCTGCCGCGGCAGAGATTTGGGCAAATTTCCTACCGCGGGTGGGAACCTTTGGTACCGGTTCGTATAACCAACCGGTACCAAAGCTCCTTGGCCCTGAGCTCTCCTGGTGGCCCACGTGGAGGCCCCTTTTATACCGGTTTGTAAGCAACCGGTACGAAAGGGGGGGGCCTTTAGTGCCGGATAATTAATACCGGTTGCTCAACCGGTACTAATGCCCCTATGGAACCGGTACAGATGAGCGTTTTTCTACTAGTGGCCATCCACGAGTAATTGTCATTAGACTCAATCCCAAGCCAACCCTTGATCATGCCCCAAAGCCTTTTTGTGTAGGGACAAAATGTGTGCCGTTGTTTCTTGAGTTTGCTTGCAAAGAGGAAAAATGTAACAATTTTGTCCACCCCCTTATGTCGAGCCTATCAATTGTCTAAAGCCTATTTCGAATAGCCAATCAAGTCCTCGACGTCTTCTCTAAAGTTCACTTCTTGAAGCTCGCTTCAAACAGAGATGAACTCGGGAAGATGAGAGATTGTAAGTTGATATCCATCTTTATCTTAGAGATACAAGCCTGTTCATTGACTATCATCTATTCTCGCCACTCGATCAGATCGATGATAGATCGATCTATCTGGCTGCCGATGTCGACGTGGAATGCCTGCCGGCACCGGCAAGAGGCCAACCATCGATTTGAATAGCAGTCAGACGAGGTAGCCGGATAGCGGTGAATACGGTGGCTGCAGCTGATCGTCTTTGATCGCTTGTCGTACTCCTGTAGCACTAAATTATTAGCCAAGGTAAATACATACATGTTATGCTAAGTAGATAATACCCCGTGCATTGCTGCGAGATTTTATTGCAATATAAGTTACAAAACTACTATAATTTGAACCTATATAATGTTTGTCTAATTAACATGAGTTTTTTTGGGTGAGGGGTTTAGTCGGGGAGGCACTTGAGAGATAAATGTATCATCACAAAAATATCCCTCAATTCTCTCGTTAGCATGGCTTGCAGAGAACCAAATAAGCAACAATATACTTTAATCATGTTACTTTGGGCTATCCAAGATCAATAGAAGATAATTGCACAACTTATTGCTTACAAAGGAACCCAACAAGTAGGCATTTAGAATGGAAAGTTGGCCACAACATGGAGTGTGTACATAGACTTTTTTTCTTCGAAATAGGGTTTAACATACATGAAGATCAAAATATATCGTAGTATCAAGCATTAACTATACCCGAGTATCGTGGTTCAAGACAAACATGATAGCAGTATCCGCTCTAGAATGTATTGAAAATCTGTCGCGCCATGCTCCCATACTTTTAATTACCGGGTTAACGAGACCGATGTCTAAGAAACCATTTATGTTTGAACTTGGATGGTTACAGCGGGAAGGTTTTCACGAGATGGTTGAAAATGTGTGGGAAAGACCAGTGTATGCCAACAATCCGGTTATAAGGTGGAATAAAAAGATGCGAGTTGTTCGCAAACACATTTCTGGATGGGCGAGTCATACAACTGGTATTCTTAAAAAGGAGAAGCTTCGTCTATCATCTATCATAGATGAGATTGAAGCGCTTGCTGAAGTGAGACCGCTAACGAGCATGGAATTGGATTTGAAAAATCAATCAAATACCCAATTAGCGGGTCTCCTTCGGGAAGAGGAGTTGAATTGGTACCACCGTTTCAAAATCCCAATTCATTTTAGAAAGATTCAAATACGAGATATTTTCATGGGATTGCCAATAGCCGTCACAGGAGAAAACGTATACAATCTCTAGTACAAGATGAGGGTCTGATTGAAGGCCATGAGCAACTCAAATCCTATATTACTAATTACTATAAGGGTCTATTTAGTCCGTCAGATGAGAGTTACTTCTCTCTAGATGAGTCCCAAATAGCAGATATACCCCAAGTGTCTCAGGAGGAGAATGCGGTTTTAACGGCTCCTTACTCGGAGGAGGAATTTAATAAGGCTATTTTCCAAATGAAACATAACAAAGCCCCGGGTCCAGATGGTTTCCCTGCTAAATTTTATCATACTTTTTGGGATACTATCAAAGATGACCTTATACAAATGTTCAGTGTTTTACATGCTAGACATCTAGAATTATTCCGTCTAAATTTTGGTGAGGTTATATTGTTACCCAAAGTTAAAGAACCAGAAAGGATCCAACAATATAGACCCATTTGCGTTTTAAATGTAAGTTTCAAGATATTCACGAAAGTGGCCACCATTAGACCGAATACATTGGATGATCGTGTGGTAAGGCCGTCGCAAACCGCTTTCATGAAAGGGTGCAATATCCTAGATAGAGTTGTGGTACTTCATGAGGTGGTTCATGAACTGCATACCAAAAAGATGAATGGGTAATCTTAAAACTGGATTACGAGAAAGCTTATGATAAAGCCAACTGGTCTTTTCTCCATCAGACACTCAGGATGAAAGGTTTTTCACCAGAGTGGCGAGTGTTGATCGATAATTTTGTGTATGGAGGATTGCGATTCGTGTCAACGATGATACGGGACGCTTCTTCCAGACACGAAAAGGTTTACGCCAAGGCGACCCTCTTTCACCACTTTTATTCAACATTGTGGCGGGTATGCTCGTTATATTGATCGAACGAGCCAAATCTTATGGTCAAATTGTAGGAGTGATCCCACATCTTGTAGATGGAGGTTTATCAATCGTTCAATACGCCGATGATACAATTTTATTTATGAAACACGATCTCGATAAAGCTCGAAATCTAAAGCTGATTTGGCTGCTTTTGAGCATTTATCGGGTCTCAAAATAAACTTTCATAGAAGTGAAATGTTCTGTTTTGGTGACGCTCAGGAATCAGTCGCCGAATATTTGGAACTGTTTGGTTGTGGGCAAGGCCAGTTTCCTATCAACTATCTGGGTATCCCGATTCATTGTCGGAGATTAACGCTGGCTGAGTGGAAACTTGTCGAGCAAAGACTTCAGAAAAGACTTATTAGTAGTTGGAAAGGGAAAATGCTATCCCTTGGAGGAAGATTGATTCTTATTAATTCAGTACTCACCGATATGGTGATGTATATGATATCCTTCTTCAAATTGCCAAAAGGTGTATTACACAAGCTTGATTATTATAGATCGAGAATTTTTTAGCAAGGGGATAGTGAAAAAAAAAGAAATATCGCCTGGTCAAGTGGTTCTTCGTATGCCGACCTAAAGATATGGGTGGGCTAGGAGTTCATGATCTTGAAGTCAAGAACTCAGCTTTATTAGGTAAGTGGCTTTTTAAGCTACTTACCGAAGATGGCGTATGGCAGACCATGGTTAGAAGAAAGTACATCGGCGACAAAGCGCTATCTTAGATCCTTTGGAAACCGGGAGATTCACATTTTTGGGCTGGCCTAATGGCAACGAAGAAATTTTTCTTCAGATATGGTACTTTCATTATTAAGGATGGGCATGTACGGTTCTGGGAGGATACATGGCTAGAGAATAGGCCTCCCTCGGAACAATATTCAGCATTGTTTGTTGCAAAAGTGATATCATTGCATTAGTAATGGCAACCTCACCTCCGACTGCGCCGTCTTGACGAGATTTAATTGATCCGTGACTTCATGCATGAAACGCCTTACTTTTGCATTTGGAATCCATCCAGTTGTCTGAAGGTCAAGATTAATTTCGTTGGAAGATTTGGAAGATGAAAAATTCACTGTAAGTTTATTGTACAATGCCATCATCCAACCGATAATACCAGTTGATAAAAACAAGAAGATTTGGAAGATGAAGATACCGCTTAAAATTAAAAAAAATTGGCAGATATTTGCGTCGAGGAGTAATCCTAACCAAAGACAATCTTGTGAAATGCAATTAGCATGGGGGGTGTGTTTCTGTCAACACGATGAGACGATTAAACACTTGTTCTTCCAATACCGCTTTGTCAGATCTATATGGTCATGCATCCAAGTAGCTTCTGATCTGTACCCCCGACTAGTGTGACCAACATCTTTGGTAATTGGCTCCACGAGATCGATCACAGATTTAGAACGTTTATTAGGGTGGGGAGGCTTGACATTATATGGTCGCTATGGTTGTGTAGAAATGATAAAGTTTTTAATGATAAGAATTGTTCTCTCTTGTAGGTTATCTACAGATAGACCGCTACTCTCCATTTGTGGTCTGCGCTGCAGAAGGTGGAGAACCGCGACCTATTTACGAAGGTCTGTACATGGTTGTAGGACACGGCGAGGGATATTTTTTCTCTACAAGTATGGCAGCATAATCTACGGAGCGGGCCTCCGCCTTCACTTTAGGTGTTTTACATTTTCTCATGTCTAATATGTAATCCGCCTTTTTTAGCTATCCAGGATTTTGAGACTATTTGAACGGTTGTGTGTATCTTAGCTATACAGACATCGGGTGTAATTGCTTTCTATAAGTAATAAAGCGTCCATTATTTAAAAAAAGCCTCAGCTTGTATAAAGTAGATGAATAGACCGGAATGTCACTGCTCTGGCTGGTCCTTCCGCTCAACTTATTTATCATCTGAAGCTGATAATGTACTCGGCACATACACCTATGGAAAAAAAACCAAACAACAAATATGAACCATGTGAAGATAACAAAAATTAGCATTCTACATGAAGCAACATCCAGCTAGAAATAATAAGGGAACATAAACTTGATTTACCTAGAAATAATAAGGGAGCCTTTTGGAATACTGGAGGCTTCAGAGATGTGGCAAAACACTCGTTACTTCATGAAACAATAAGGGAACATAAACTTAATTCTTTTTCTATTTCGGAAACTGGAAGGGGTAATTTTTCTACACCTTTTTTAAGCCATCTGTCCGAAGGGACTTGATTATGCATGGTACTGTCTTCCGCCTCAAGGGAGATTAGGAGGTATGTTAGTAGGTATCAACTCATCTACGCTTGATGTTAAGAACATTGTGTCGGGTGATCGTTGTGTTAAGTTTCATTTATCATCAAAAAATTGATAAATTTTAGTGGGCTTTAGTACCAGTGTATGGGGCTGCTCAAGAAAATCAAAAAGCAAACTTCCTAGGAGAACTAGTGAGATTTTGTGAGGATGATTTGGTGCCTATTCTTATCGGTGGTGATTTTAATATTATTCGTTGATAAGATGAAAAAATAATGACAATTTCAATCCTAGATGGCCTTATATTTTCAATGCTATTATCGAGAGTCCTAATCTGATAAAAAATGTACTTTCAGGTAGACTACTTGGTCTAATCGTCGAGAAACACCCACATATGAAAATTTAGATAGGATGCTAGCCTTTTTTTTATAAAAGGCATGAAATGCCCTGCTTTAAGTTAATAGTGGGTCCACCATAAGATTCAGCCAAGTAACGCCAACAACTCAAGTTTGACAAGGCCACGCAAGGCACCAACATAAACCAAGACACACACCGACTACCAGAACTCTGTTGATACTCCCGCCAACACACAGAAAACCAACACTAGATAAAGGAAACAAACACTTTTAATTCAAGTTGTAATGTATCATAATGCGAAATAATAAGAATTCATTCCTCGCAAACATAAATAGATAAATGTATGATACATAGGTAAATGTCTAAAGCAAACATAGGTAGGTAGAGATGTCTCAGGCGACATAGGGAAATATGAGTGACAGCGTCTGGCACGGCACGGAGGTCCAGGCTTAAAAGGTGATGGCGAATAGCCTCGCCTAGTGTGACGGGGAAGAACCAGGTAGCCATGGTCCTGCTCAGTGGTATGTGTGGGGTCTAGTGGCTCGCTATGAGAAGCGTACTCCTCCATGTTATTCCCATCCTCAAGTGAAGTCTTCGTCCACGGAGACCGTGACATAGATGAGTGTTGTGTGTAGCATGTGGTATGCATAAGTATTAGTCCTTACAAATAGCATATTCTATAAGCCATAAGGAACATGCAAAATTGAATGGTATGTACCCTATGGCTGGGAGTGTGCTGATCCCTCGGCGAACCTCCAACCGGAGGAGTCTGCTGCTACGTCCAGTAGTCGAAAGAAGTATGTTGCTGCCACAACGGTCAACAAGATTCAAATGGACTTATTGACTAACAGTTAGCCATAAATCATGTCAACGTCCTGTTCATCAATTAGTTAGATGACTTGACGGCTCGGACGGTCGACATGATTGATAGAGATTTTTGAAAATACTCTAATTTGCGTAATATTTGAAGAATTTAATAAAAAAATGTATAATTAAAAAAATTAGCAAAACTTTTCGCTCAAAATCGAAATTAATTACCTGTGATTGGATGTTATGCTTGGTGAATGATCCTTTCATAGTAATGATTCTTGCGCATCAGAAATTTAGAATCAGCAATTGTTGCAACAAATTAAAATTCAGGATTCAGGGCACACTTTAAGGTTATTATTCCCTGCATAATTCTACGCAGCTGTTAACTGATAGCACGCATACTCTGCTTCTAGCAACACCGTCTCTGCCTAAACTTATTGTGATCAGTCAGCCTATGGGGCTATGACTCGCAAAGTTTTACAAGTTCAGAAGGCGGATATGAGTAGGATCCACTCATCGCTGCAGAAGCCATGATATTGTTTGCAGCTTCCGTGGCATGGATCCCATCCCAGCTCACGTAGTTTTGTGGGTCTCGGCAGGCCGTCGCACTTGTAGGTTGGCCATTAACAAGCTTGGTGTTACCACAATAGAGATCAGGGTTAAAATTGTAAGCTCCGTCACCGTATCCGCAGCATGCCTTTGTCGCGTACTTCAACCCTGAATATCATGACCAGACCAGTTTCAGAAATTAGAACACTTGCAGTGTCAGCAGGGTATGGCTATGAAACATACTGGCTAACATACTGATGAATTATATTGCAATACACATTTTGAGGAAGCTTACCATGAGCTTCTGGATGCTGGAACAGCTCGAGCATGATGGAATGTTTGTCTACGTACACGATTGACGCATCCTGCAGTGTCTTCCTATCCCTGGCCAAGCTGTTGTTGAGGAGTTTGTTGTAGTAGACAACCGCGCTATTGTAGGTCGTCATACAGCCATACTCATCAAGATCATTGCCGTTATGCGGAAGCTCCACGAGGAAAGCTGGGTAGCATCCGATTGGAGCCATGTTAAACACCATGAACTTGCGTGCCCCGATGCTGTATAAGTCCTGCGACGGTTAAGTAGATGCCATACATGAACTATTCATGTAGTTCACCAGATTCTGCAATTCTTGTGATCATTTCAAGCTACACCAACCACCATTTCTACTACACAAAATTACCTGTATTGTCCCCGAAATCTGTCTGGCAACTGAAGGAAGAGTTTGCTTGACATATTCAATTCCCTTGGATGCTAGGTTGGAGGTGAAATCATTCTGGCCAACCTCTATCGTGTACAGAGAATTCCTGAAAACATCTGGCGAGGGAAGCTGTCCTGCAAACCAAGCGAGCATATAATCCACCTCTGCTTAATTTGAGCAACAATATCACAAAATTCAGAACATGGTCACATTATTTGCTCAAGATTCGCAATATTTCAAGTGTACCACTACTGCCACCGGAGACGATCACTCTGTGGCTGAATTCCTTCATCTGCCGGAGCTGGATGGCGAGTGAGAAGGGGCTGATCCCGGTGACGAAGACCGACGTGTTGGGCAGCAGCGCCGTCGAGGCCAACGTGGCGAAGTTGGCGCCATGCCGGAAGTCGGAGCCGACGGACTGCAGGTAGGGGCTCAGCAACGGCAGCCCGATGGCCTGAGCTGATAAAACCAGCACAACACACACCTTCTTCTCGTCAGAATTAATCAATACACTGAATCGATCGGACTGCGATTAATTAACAGCGCGTACGCGTGGGCACCTATGAAGTCGATGACGAGTCGGCCGTCGGAGGCGCGACCGGTGGGCCTGCCGAAGTAGGTGACGCCGAACGGTGGCGGCTGCGCCGGGAAGGCGGCCCAGAAGCCGCCGGTGTCGGAGTTTGAGTCGCCGAAGTTGAACACGGCCGGGAACTTGCACCGCCTCTCGCTGGCCGCGGCGCCGAGGCATAAGCAGCAGCACAGCGCCACGGCAGCCGTCGGCAGGAGCAGCTGCCACGAGGACGCGATCCTCATCACCGAGAGAGAAAAACAACGGGCGAGCTCACGCTCGGCTTAGATTAGAGCCGTAGAACTAAGAGGGCGCGGCGTGACATGCTTATACAGCAGTGGCTCTGGCTGGATATTCGGTTGCATTTTCATTTTGTTTCTTCTTCTTTTGGACTGTGACGACAGTTGAGCTGGATCGAGATTGGAATGCACATAGTTGGATTGCCCTGACAGATAGGCTGTTTCTCGAAAAGGGAAATGACATGCATGCTTTGCAGATTATATAGTAGGGTGAGAACGCAATTTTGGTTTTTGTCCCAATTATATGGTTAGCACAGAAGATTATTAAGAATTATTATTATCTCTAGGTTTGATACGAGAGCTTTAGAGCATCTCGAGCGAGCCAAAACGGCGTCCAACAAACACGCCGGACACAGTCACACAGCGCATGGGCTGCGCTGGTGCGGCTTATCGCTTTTGGGATGTACATCCCCGTCTCCCACATAGCGTTATAAAAACCCTAAATTCAACTTAATTTTTTTTTCAAAGTTGCATGAAATTTAACTAAAACTTAACTTAAACTAAAACCCCATTATTCTTCCTTTACCGCTTTGCACATGGTCCCCACCTTGTTGAACTCGCCAAAATCGAACTCGTCGTCCGAAAACGGAGGCTAGGCGGCACCGGTTCAGCGGTGCGGCAAGCGGAGTGCGTCGTTTGCGGTCCAACATGGAGTAAGTGGTAATCAGGTGGCAAGCCGTTGTAGTAGGTGAGGTGGTGTAGGCGGGTGTGAGAGGGAACGTCAAACAGTGACCGGTATTTAATAGCCGGAGAAGAAGCAGAAAAGAGAGGCGGGAAGCATGGGAGAAAGGACGGGAAAGTGCAGCAGCGACACGTGGGAACCATCGCCGCCATCAATAAAAGCTAACCGCCTATGAGTTTTATGTATGACAGGCGTGACCCGTCACCCGCCATGTTTTCCACGACTCGTGTCTAGCGCATCCACCACACGCCATGTGGGTTGGGGGTGTCCTGGGGACGCCAGACAGGCTATTGGATCACACTAGACATAAAACCTGTTTGGAGCACATGGCTGAACGCGATTTTCTGTCTGGCGCACGTTTCTTTTGAACGCGGTACCCTCGTCTCTTAGTTGCTGTAGGATGATCCTAGCCACAGCTGCAAGGCCCCTCCACCGCTGATTCACCCCCACCGGCTTTGTCCCTGGTGGGAGCACCTCCGGTCCTGAAGGGGCGGGGATCTCTAGTCGTCCCTTGTGGTGGCGGAGTTAGGGCTTCAAGCTGGCGGCCCTAACTCTTCGAGGCGCGTGAAGACTGCTTGGACCGCTTGGTGGCTAGGCCCGTAGGCTGCACACGGTGTCGCCCAGTGGCAACGGTGGGGCTGGGAATCGTCGGACCGCCCGGGAGTGTCTGGCCCTCGTCTTCTGCCATGGTTGGAGCCTCGCCAAGGGCCTACGCGATGCGGGTTGCACAGTGCGGCGTCACTAACCAGTTTCTACAAGTATGGACCAAAGGCGAGCATCGTGTGGGCTGATAGCTTCGGCCTATTAATAATGTAGGTTTGGACCTAGAGATCTTCCGCCAAGTCATCTTTTTGCCGGATGTCGACCACTTCGATCTAGCCACCGACGAGTTCTGGTCTTCCCGTTGGAGATTTATACGGATTGAGTATGGTGCCCCTCGATATCTAGATCGGAAAGGCTCCAGTCACGCACGCCCATGTTATCAGCCAACATGTCTTCCAGAGGACATGGCGCAAAGCTTCACTTTCTTACTGGTTTCATGGACCATGTCTAAGTCGAGATTCCCATGGTACTGGTATAGGTGGAGAAATTCATGGCCGTTGCATTGAAGACTTTGAAGCTTTGGTAAAAGGGTGTATTGGATGCGATGAAGAGTGTGTGTATGTTGTTTGTTGGCTTGCAACAGCAGCCTCTGCAAGTGGGGCTGCAACATTGGAGGAATACATTTTTGTAGTGCTTCTCGAGTACCATTCACGATTCTCAGGGTGCAAACCCAAGGTCGAAAGACATTTGTTTGTTGTACCTGGCAATGATCTTGTTGAAGACATTGTTTTTCGTGAACTCAGACTTTATTTAAGGTGAAAACACTAGATTTTTTATAGAGTGACAATAGTGCATTGTTTTCTTCTTTGAGGTGTCGTTTTTGGAGAAGCTTGTTTGTAGTCCCAGTATTGTCTTCAGTGGTGGTTAGAACGTTGACGTTGCGAGTGTTCATCAATGCGACGAGTCTTTGTTTTGGTTTTCTATCTTTTTCTTCTTTTTTTGATTATGTGTATCCTCGAATTTTTTGGATATCATGTTGATGCTGAGGCTAGATGCAATTGATATTTTCGTGATATTAATATATTCTTTTTATGGTAAAAGTAATTTCTTTCGTTTACTTTTGGTGTCTCAGCGATTTCTATCAGACTATGATGGCGCTTGGTTTCACTATGATAGGATTGGAGAGTTTCTGTCCTTTTTTATCTTCACCGGCGACGTGTTGGTTCTTGTGATATCCACCGGCGTGGCTCCATGGGCACATCATAGTCAATAACCCTTTCTTTCGAGCTTTTACGAGCAAGATCGTTGGCGTTGTCTGACAATGCGCCTGCCTAAATCAGGGCAGTGCCCCGCTGATATGCAAGTTTCAGTTGCCAATCGTTGTCATAAACGACAGTCTATTACTGTGGCAGTTCAATGCGATTTAGTCCTGTGTAGGATTTTTGTAGGTTCTTCAGCATGTGAAAGTTTTGATGTTGTAGATCGTTATCTAAAGCTACGATGATGATGCAATGACGACATATAAAGCTTGAGCGCAATTTCGACCAAAATCTCGTTTTCTCTGTTTAACTTTTTTTGTATGTATGTGAGTTCAATTGCTGCATTATCTAGTTGTAAACGATGTTCTCTTTATCTAGTATTAACAAAATTAATTTTTAAATAAATATATTATTATATTTCTATGTTTTTTAATCAACAAAATTAATTTTTAAATAAATATATTATTATATTTCTATGTTTTTTAATCAACAAAATTAATTTTTAAATAAATATATGATTGTATTTCTAATGTTTTTTAATCTAAAGGGAATAAATTTATACCATGATGATATCAATTACATGTAGCATCTGCAACAACATAATGATAAAATAAAATTTTGAAATGGGGTAAGCCCCAGCCTCTACATTAATAGATACACACAACCATCTATTAAAAAAACGAACAATTTAAAGTTTACAACTCACGAATCCGACAGGGTCGATACAAAAATCAACCATCAAAAAAGAAAACCAGTAATGTAGCGTCTAGACATGTTGTAATCTACTAATAGGCTGCCAAGTAACCTAGTAGAAGAAGTAACCATCAATATACGGTTGCACTCAGTAACCATGCATTCCCGTTGATCCGCCGGGGAAAGGGGACGCCGTAGCTGAATTCAATGAGCTGCTATATGGATAACCTGTAAAAAAATTGTAGAAACCTTCCTCTTAAACACTATATCGTTTCTAAATTCCAAAACAACCGATATAGAGCTGAAACACCAATGCGAATTTTAGTCTTAGTTTTCTTGTCGATACCATTCAGCCAATTTCTAAATATATTTGTGATATTGGATGCAGGTGGAATATCATACGTGACATAAACAACTCTCCAAACCAATCTAGCAAAAGGACATGAGATAAATGGGTGATTCACTGTCTCATGAGAGTGGCAGAAACAACATTTCTTACTCCCGTTCCAATTCCTTTTAGCTAGATTGTCGCATATGAGCAAAATTTTCTTATTTAGGAACCATATGAAAATATTTATCTGACTAAAATAAATTTAGACATCCAAGATGTGAAACAAAACGAAGACCCCGCGAAAGCAAACAGAGATTTGTAGCAGCTATAGTACACCCGTGGTGACGATATCTCGATTCCGAAAAAAACATCTTTAAAAAGATGCCTCCAAGAAGGTAACCATGCAGCAATATCGTAGTCATCCAGCCTAACCAACATGGTGAGATATTGGGTTTTCACTCTCGAGAAGGTCCAATCTCCACACGATGCCTTCAACAAAAAAATAATCAGGGAGCCACCATTGACATGTACAACTACCAAAGGCGAGGCCTAGAATTTTCACACCAAAAACTAAGACACGGAACTCAAAAAACACCGGCAAGAATGAAGTCTGGAATTATCACCCCACTTGTCGGGAAGAGAACAATGCTGCAACGATGATCGTCTGGCACATATATTTTTCCCGATCCGATGTGAGTACTCTTTGGAATATCTCGACTCGACATGAGCATGCGCGAGATAGGAACATCCGAGGCCTATCCGGTCTTCTCACGACAGCAATGATTACCATCAACACCGACCTTAGAAATCGCAACAATGAATGCCAAGGCTCACCCAATGTGAATGGAGATAACCACGAGCCAAGGTTGGACGATTAGAATTTATGATAAAGAAATGTGATATTTCTTAAGAGTATGATGATATACTGCCAACATTTTTGTACCAAGGGGCGTTGGCTTTTTACGGAAATGCAAACTAGCAAAATTTCCTACAGGGATTCGTAGTCGCGCAATATCAGCTTGCAATATACTAGCTCCCTCCGTTCCAAATTGAGTAATTTTTTTTTTCTAAAATGAGCGCACCTACACGTAATAAAACACATATAGATACGTGTGTACATAAAACAAATCTGAGGAAAGCTAATTTGGACCGGAGGCACACTGCAAATCTCAAACTCTATCCCGACCGATCGTTCCGTCACGGGTGTACAGCTCATGTAAAGGGGGCATGCATCAGTTCCATGCTGCTGGACAACAAGCACAAAAGCAAACGCAAAGGACAAACCGTTCATTCATTGGACTGCGAGCCATAGCTGGGAAATCTTACAATATTTCTTACGTTCAATATTTGGAGCTAAAATGAAACCCGATGAACCAGGTGTTGCAGTTCACCTAAGTAGAGGTATATTTTGAAGTAGACATGCATGTTCACCACAAACTGACCCACACCAATCTAGCAAGATTTCATCACGTAGAAAGCTCAAGAAAGATTTCATCACGTAGAACAACGCACAAGATGGGGAAAACATCACCCTGTCCTAAGATGGAACGGATTAAGAGGATGCAAAGAGTGTAGCACGACCAACGCATACTCAAAACAAAACAAACCAAAATGTCAAAGTACATCGCTAGAGGAGGGAGGCAGCGAGAAAACAAAGGAAAACAGCTAGCTAGCTTAGGCACGCTTGCACTTGAGGTTCTTCATGCAGCGGAGGTGCATCTCGGCGACCTTGACGACCTTGGCGAGGCCACGGCTGGGGCAGCTCCGGCCGGGAACGCAGTGGATCTCCGCCTCCCGCTCCACCTGGCAGAAGCACCTCGGGGTCTCGACCATTGCGCAGCACCTCTCGCCGAACCCGCGGCGGAGGCAGTTGATGAAGTAGCTGTTCTGCGTTCCGCAGCTCTCGGGCGGGTACGCCGTCGCCGGCGTCGTCGCCGCGAGAGCGGAGCAGACGGCGAGAACGGCGAGCACAGCGGTGAGCTTCAGGGATGCCATTGGTGTCTCTCTCTACCTTGCTTGGAGTCGATCTAGATCGAGTAGCAGACAGATCGAACACCTCTGCCCGTGATGGCTTTACAAGCACTCCACGGGTAGCAGCGGCGGGCTCACGTGCAGCATGCAGCGCACCCATGTCGAAAACAGGACTAACGTGTGCGGCGTGCAGCCGACTCGTGTTGGGACCATTGTTCTTTTCCCTCTTGTTTGTTTGTTAATTTTTGTTAAAGAAAAAATGTCGTCTTGGATGATATTTTTTTCTGAAATATTTCTTCGGTTTCAAAATAAATGTCACGGCTTTAACTAGCTAGGTTAAAATATTTTAACTAGATGCTGATGTATATCGTGGCTTTACCTAGATAGGTTGAAGTGCTTTACCTAGACAGAGGATTTATCTCCAGGTTAAAATGCATGCAGAGGTCGGCAAGGACTGCGACCGGCGGGGAATGTTTCCGGTGTGGCCGGGAGGGCCACTTCCAGTCGGAGTGTACCTTCGACCCCATCTGCGTCCTTTGCAGCAACGAGGGGCACAGCTCTGCCAACTGCCCTACAAGGGGCAAGCCCTTGATCCTCCAAACCATGGGACACGCTATCACTGGGGGTGGCTTCTTCAACATCGACGTTGAGCCACTCCAACAGAAGAGCAATGCGGGGCAGTTCGCGGCGGTCATTCGGTTTGATGGAAAGCCCCTGACTGAGGCGCAGCTGTCCAATGAGCTGAAGAATCTGCTTGATGACCTTTGGGATTGGCAGGTGGTCAAGCTTTCGGACTCGGAGTTCTCGGTCCACTTCCCCTCGCGGGAGACGCTCCTCATGTGGACTCGCAGCGGAAGGCTCTTTCTTCCCCTCAGCGAGTCCAACACCTCCATCCGTGAGGCGTTTCTCGGGCCGAGGCCGTCCAAGGCACTCGCCTACGGTGTGGGTTCAACCGGGCAGGGCTGCCGAGTGACATGATCGAGAAGGAACGGCTCATGGCGGGTACTACGATGATCGGGAGGCCGGTGGATGTGGATGAGCTCTCTCTGAAGAAGCACTTGACGGAGCCGGTGCGGATCCGCTATCAATGCCGGTACCCGGAGAGGATCAAGGGGTCTGTCCAACTCTTCGTCAATGGGGAGCCTTTTACCATTGGCGTCCAAGCGGAGCTGGGACGTGGTACTGGTGGCTCCGGGGGCTCTCCGCCTCCCAAGCCCCCGGCTAGGCACGATGATCCGGAGGATGCTGACTCGGAGGAGGAGGAATGTGAGCCTTGGAACCGCCACAGTAGGAAGAACAAGGACCAGCAAGGCAAGGACAAAGACTCGAACCGCCCAGCCACCGAGGGTGGTGGCAAGGGGGTTTCCACGCTCGCGGCGGTGCTCGGCTCCTTCAGCGCCCCACAGCTGAGCAAGGGCAGCGGATGTGGTTTCAACCAGTATGGGTCCAATTTGGACGCCATGCAGCTGGGGCCGATCGAGAACGCTCGTGGCCCGCCGCCGTTCATCTCCGGACAGGTGGGTGCCATGGAGGTCGAGGCCATGGAGGTGGAGGGGTTGCGGTCTGCCCTGCAGGGTTCGGACGCTGAGTTGGTGTCTGGGGACACGGTGACCCAAGTCACCGACCCAGTCTCCTCTTGGCTGCTGGATAGCCCGACTAAGGGGGTGACTGGGAGTCCCTCGCTGCTGTCTGCCGGGGCGGCGACGGAGGTGAGTGTGTTAACTGATGATCTTGGCGACAAGGAGGACGCGACCATGGACCAGGGCCTGCAGGCGGACTACGGCGAGACCGGCGACACCTTGCGCAGGGAGGCGACGGCGTCGCTGTCGATGGCGAAGGGCAAGCGGACCAAGGTGGTGGTGGTCGGGGTGGACAACGGAAGATCGGGGGTGCGCAAGAGCGGGAGGTTCAAGGGGGCGGCAGCCGGTGCAACCACCCTGGAGAGGGCGCAACGCTTGACGGCAGAGAGGAACCTGGAGACTCCGTCCAATTCCGAGCTGGAGGGTTCTGGCCAGACCGAAGGACAGTGGGCTCCTGGACGTGGCGGTGGGAGACGTCAGACGACTGTACGCGAGGACAAGGCCGGAGGCGGAAGACCCTGGAGGAGGAGGATGATCCAGCGCACCACTTATCATAGGCTAGGGTTGGTTTGCGCTTGTTGGCTTTATCGCGTTCGTTTCGTCATGTGACCCGGGTGTGGTCTGTGTCTTTGAACTTATGCTGGATGTGTGTGTGAGGAGTTGTAACTTGACTATTGTTTCATGCCGTGTGTGGCTTTATATATAAAGCCGGGCCTGGAGGCCTTCCCTTTAAAAAAAAAATGCATGCAGATTCCTTGCATATAGAGACTGTTCCACACAGCCTAAAATGGAAAGAGAGAGCACTGCCTCGCTGCAGCTATGAGTAATTATAAAAGGCAAATAATTAGGTGATTAAAAGAGAGCCTTATTTCTTAAGTGTTTTGGAACAAATAGATTTTCACTATGAGCTCAGAATACCGTACCGGAGGAAGTACAACCTACAACTTACAAAATCTAGTAATTAAAGACAGTAGCAAATGGTCTAAAAGATGTCATCCCAACAACCTGGGACGTTCACTGAACCCTCTTGTCTGTTTACTTCTGTACCTTCTAGGAGGCATGTAATAAATTCTACTTTTTCAATGAAATGAAACGCAAAGAATCTTTTACGCTGTCTCGAAAAAAGGTTTCTGTGCCGACCAAACTGTAACATCGCTATCTGAATCTCATCAACTGCAGTGTTTCCTTGCTTTTAATTAGTCAAGCTATTCGATTGGCTAAGATGTGTGGTCTCTTCTCTCTGTGTTTCAGAGGACACGCCCACAAAGGAGAGTGCCCAGCGTTTCTCAAGCAAGGCAACAGATGTCATGATCACGACTGAGTTCGGTATATGGACCAGTCGAGTGCGGATCAAATCTCCATAGATCAGACCGAGCAAGAGCAATATGGGAGCCGGAGCGCAGGCTGCGTGTCGAAGAGAGGGGAGGGGGTTGGAGAAGACATGATCTGTTCGACCCGCTTGACTGAGAAAACGGGTTTCTATGATGCGCGGGCTGCCGTGTTCCTTGGCGGCAGGGCATGGGTCGAGGGATTACAGTCTGGTCGATCCAAGCTGCCCAAGCTCGTGCGTGACCAAATTCCGTTTCAATTGTCCAGGGCAGTTTTATCCTTTCGTGTCTACTGGTTATCATTAGAAGGGCTAAGCGTAGGTTTGTACTTACTTTGAAGTCCCTAATAGGTATTTTACTATTGGGCAAACCACTTTGGGTATATACTCCAAGACCAATGAACTTTTGGTAAATAACCAACTTTCCCCATAGCCAATTGATACGGTACATCAAGTGTTACACATCAAGGAAGATGGAAGAATTGCGTTAGACATCTCCGACAAATCTGAGGTTGCGCTGGACTGTATCTAATCTTGTACAGAGCGGTTGGCATCTTGTTTGTAGTAATATTTTTGGCGTGTGACACGGGGCATTCGAGCAGCCCCTGCACTGTAGTATTAGGTGGCCTATGATAATGTACCAATCGAAATGCTATAGGTGAAAAATGTAATGTTAAACTCTGTAGAGAAAATATTAGCATAGATATTGTTTTATTCAGCATATCCTCGCAAGTAACACATTAGTCAAACATGGCGGGAGGAGGATCATGGGGTGGGCAGGGGGGGAACTTCTCATGACA
The DNA here is from genome assembly GCF_022539505.1 of Lolium rigidum. Taxonomy (NCBI): domain Eukaryota; kingdom Viridiplantae; phylum Streptophyta; class Magnoliopsida; order Poales; family Poaceae; genus Lolium; species Lolium rigidum. Next base: position 23,129,128 of record NC_061508.1, read on the forward strand.
CGAGCTGCCAGGAGTAGCACGATCGGGCTTGATTGGAATTGATGTAGCACGAACCTCCGGAGTCGTCAGATAGGGCACCGATCCTTTAGATTCTTCCAACACACGAGCCGCCACTGCTTGCTCTTGCATCGCCAGGACTATCATCAAGGAAAGAACCATCGGGATGACGTATTTTGACATTGCCATGCTTTTAGCTAACTAGTGATCTAATGGAATATGTTCTGTAGTTATCTCACCACACGAGACTGTTTATATAGTATTCAACTGGGACTATTTATGGCAAATATCGATACATATCTCAGTATAACAAAAGGAGAATATGCCGTAATAAATTAGTACTCCCTTTATTGGGCTCCTAATAAAATTAGAAAGTTACTGTACCTTAAAATTAGGCCATATATACTACTCCCTCCTTCACAGTTTATTAGGCGCGCGCGTACCCCTAGGTCATCAATTTAACATATATAATTTAAATTATATAATACAAAAATTATATCATTAGAAAATAGAACATCTAAACTTTATAATGATATAATTTTTATAACATATAACTAATGCTAACTTGATCAAATTTGCGACTAGGGGTACGCGCGTGCCTTATAAACTGTGAGAGATGGAGTACTACTAATTAATACGTGATTTTATTCGCTTTGATTCCTGGAAACCTACTAATTAATACGTTATTTTATTCGCTTTGATTCCTGGAAACCGGCTCGTTCGCCTCTTCTCCCCCTGATTTCGCTAGGTTTTCATTTTTTGAGGGTTCCCTGATTTCGCTAGGTGTAGCCGCATGTAGATAAAGCTGTGAGGTAGAGAGAGTTGGACGGTTTTGAAGCAGCGGCAGCCGCCGCATTCTGTCGTGACCCGAGATATTTACGTATACACACCACGAGTCCATGGCCATGCAGTGGCGTTCTGTTGTCTCACACGTAGACATGTTTAGCGAAAATTCTCCAGAAAATACATACACACATATCTGGAAAACCGGAAAAGCAACGAATCATGACGGAAGATCGTTGTTACACACCATCGTGGCAATCGGTTTGATGCGTCAGCCTAGCAGCTGACGCGTAGAACCGGTCCAGACTGCATTACAAGTTCCATGCATAATGTATGTAGTAGTACAATACTGCTGAGCAGCATAGGATGGGACCTGTACATACGTGTAGAAGCTGTACTCTCGTGCTGGACTATGGTGAGCTGAGCAAGTGCTGGATAACTTTGTCAGGGTCGTTGTCATGGATCGCCAACAACTCGGGGACGTTCCCGGTGGTGAAGCCCATCTCGTGGAGGTCGTTGTAGGATTTCACAAACTCCTTCACCTGGAGGGCAAGGCAACCACCAGAATTATATTTGCTAGTTTTGCGAAAAAATGAGAAGGCGGAGAAAAATATCCAAAAAAAACTGTAGTACTGAATGAGTGATAGATACATATAAGGCAAGTTCTATTTAGGGACTCAACTAATATTCTGGTTGTTACAGTTAAACAATGGTTTCAAGCTTCGCCCGGACCCGAAAACATTTCATTTGCTAAAATTAGGCTAACTTTGCATCGATATTTTGGTAATAGGACACCTAAACATGCAAGCAGTTTATTTTGGCAAAGGAACTATGTCAACAAGTTAAACCGTTAGAATAGCCAGCATAATGTAGCTCTCACATTGATTAGCATATGGTACCCAAAAAAGTCATCAAACTAACTGCAAATAGTAAAAGTGATCAGCTGTGGCCTTCAAACATGTTGACTTAGCAGAACATTAGTTTTTGAATTGATGATGATGAAAGATAGCATTGCTGAAGTAAAAGATGAACAAGGGAAAGGAGCATGCCTTTGTTGGATTATCTCCATAATTTAACACAGCAAATGACACAGCTTCACGTCCAAGCCCCATGGAGATATACTTCTCCACAACTGGATCTACTGGTGCAACCTGCAAAAGGGCCAAAACAGAATGAAAATAGAGATTCAGAGATATCATATTATATTAATAGACTACCCAGCTGTTATAAACATCTGGCAAGTATTTATCATGTGGAAGGATGCGAAGGAGGCAAGGAACCTATAGCGAGATCATAAAATGCCTTCCAGAGAGAAAAGTTTAATGAAATGCATTACCGTAAGATTTCACTGACGCAACAAACGAGTAAAAGTACGAAAGAAATACACAGACAAAAGAGAACTCATAATGATAACAAGTGATAGATGGTCTTGTATCTTTCTCGAAAATAATAAAGTCCATACATTGATTAAGTATGAGTCAAATCTTACAACAAAACATGTTACTTTTGAAACATATTTATCAAAGGGTTACTTTTGAAAAATGTTTATCAGAGAGTTAACTAAACCAAAGTTTCAAAAACCAGACCGGCGAGTGAGCCGGACAAGCAACACTGCCTCACCAGTACAACCGCCAGTTCAGGATTCAGTAGCAACAAAAAATCATCACAGTGAATTAAATATTAAACTAATTACAGGGAAAATGGATTTCCGAATGTATATGTAGCATTTGTTTAGGGAATGTATATGCAGCATATACTTCAATAGATATCACAAAACTAGTTCAGCCCAATTTGTAATGAGCCTCAAGCCGGAGTTACTTGCGTGCGGGTATATGTTGCAAGTTCAATTCCTACGGGCAGCAGCTTGATTTGTCTCTCTGGTTTTCGCTATTGCGATTCTTGTCTTAGAAAACCAAACAAGTCTTCCGTTCGGTATTTTCCGGTGGGCGGTCAAGTTTTTGAAATTATGAACTAAATGAGGAGGTAACAATCCCCTAGGTTTTGGACACCACATCCTAAGCATACTATCCAAATTCATAGGAGATAACTGCACATGAATGCATTCTCTTGAACTGAACTATATAAAGTAGCAGAATCGATCTTTCAAAAAAGGAAGTGGCAGAACCATGGTACCAACTCTCATTGTCGGAATCAACTTTAGCTGGCAATGTCTGGACTTCACTACTTAACTTAAGGTTTGTGGCTAAACAATAGAGTGCATATGACAATATCAATAGACGAGAACTTGCCAAAATACTAGTTAACTAGATAAAACTGGCTTTCAGTCTGAGCTGATAAAAACTTCAAGCAAAATGCAATTTAGATGCATAGGAAAAAGTGGCTTTGAGTCTGATCATGGAAACCTTGAGCATAATACAACTTATAAGTAAAAAACTCTTGTAGGATTAACAGTCTGTTAGACAGAAGAAGGCATAAAAATTACCAAAAGAAGTAGTGTTGTTAGATTTGAACAAACTGCAAAGATATTATAGTTACTAGTTGAATGCCTGTGCGTTGCTAGGGCCTCTAGTATTTTTTCCGATATGTTTTCGGCAATTTTCCAACAACATCACATTGCGGTTTAGTTGGTGTTTTTTTCAAAGCGTCAAGAATATCTTTTTTGTTCCGACCAACATTTATGAGGTATACGTTGTTACATGTTTTTTTTCTGTAACACATGGCAATATAATGCATGCTGACATTCGCGTGTATAAAAAATAGCAACAGAGTAGTCTAAAAAATCCACCTCAGTTAAATTGTACTTGGATAAATGGTATGGTTATAATACATTCTTTTTTCACCATATATTAATGTACGGCTGCTCTGGCAGAGAAAAGGAAAGAATGGGAGGGGAGAAGATGTCAGAGTCCAATAGATAGTGTTTACCGTAGAAGTAGTGGGAGTTGTGTGTCTTGGCCCTCTTGGTGGCTGCAGTGGTTGTTGTTGCTGCTGCTGCTGTTGTGGTGGTGGTGGTGTCTTTCTTTCTACCACAAACTTGCCCCAGTTGGGGTTCTCCTTCTCTGCCTCCGCAAGAATCTTTCTTTCATACTCAAAATCAAAGTTAAATGTGCTGCGGGGAATTTCTACCATCTGCGGTGCCAAGTGAGGCTGAAAAGATAACATCAATTAGCGGACAGCAAATTCTTGAAATACTGAATTCCAGAGTGGGAAGCATACTAAATAAATAAATAGCAGATGACATTTCTAACAAAAAACGGGTGCCTTGCATAAACTGTACAATTTTGGAGAATAGAAAGATGTATCTCTTGCAAAAAAAAAAAAGAATAGGAAGAGTTTTGAGTGAATCAACCCTGACAACAAGTTAGGCTAGTGTTGGCAGGCATTGGGGGCAGCGCAAAAGATGATGGGCTGCTAGTTCCAACATGATTCGACAGCATGGCAACTCCTACGGGGTCAACCACGAATCAGCCTCCCCCACTACGAAGTACTAACTGGTACACCAACATTCTACAGTCCAGATCTCAACTAATGAACAATGGAAGAGTTGGCCAACGAACTAAAATAAAATTAACAAAATATAGTCACATGCAAAATCTTCTATTGTAAACCAATGGTATTAAGTTCATCTATTGTTTAGACACACGCTCATTTAGAATTTCAAGCAGACTTCTGTAGACTATTTAGTGTTTAGAAATGCAAAGAGCTTGGAACAAGCTGCACCATGCATATTTCCAATAGGCTACTGAACAACATGGTACATCAGCAAAACCTGAGATACCCATGTAAAGTTAATAAACCTGGTCTTTGTCTGTGGAATGTGGCTCGGATCAAGGAGTAAATCATGAATGTTTGTTAGCCATGCTTAAGAATATCACACACAGTGCTAATTGGAAGGTAAAGGTGACCCCTGGAATAATGCTAATAATCGGGATCATTTTTCTATTTTGGTACATAGGACATGCTCTAATTGAGCACACAAAGTAAGAAATGAAAATTAATTAACCAGCATATCGTGCTGAGATGCACCACACTTTATTTATAGAAAACTAGACACTCAAGGCACTATGTATGGTTCATGACCAGCCAATGCACAGAAGCTAAGAAAGCTCCCATTTAGGTATGAAATAGCATTTTACTGGCTAAAGGCTAGAGGAAAGATCAATCTGCTCGGAGTAATACCCTTAATATCCAGAAAGAAAACTCAAGTCACTGGCATTGCAGTGAATCTGGATTCTTTTGGGTAACAAAGAAGATTAACAGCTTTTGCATAAGGGGTCAGAAAAATAGTGAATTGTGTGATAATTTATATAACTTACAGGAGGGGTTATCCGATATTCTGGCTTTATAATAACTTGTATGCCCACTGCAGCACAACAATGAATGATGTTAGTAAATCATGACCTGCTTAGGTAAACTAGTACAAAAGGGCACACACTTGAGCAGATTGTTAGTCTGGCATGCTGATTACGGAAAAAATAGATACATGCGGGTATTCCCCTCCTCCATATATAAATTCGAACTCCAAGCAATCCCTCCCAATATTTTCCCCTTTTCAGCATGGCTCCTTCTTTGCGAGGAAGTTGGTGACTTGCTAGTTAAACACGTTTAAGCACACACATAGGCCATCTATCAGAGCAGTGACGGGGTTAAAGTCCGAACGAACAAACTAAGTAAAGCCACCTAGGTCTTGATTATTCAGCTTCGACTTCCCAATCAAGCTCTCTTTAATTAGAACTCAAACAAGATATATCTGCTGATCAAACACGCACTAATCCACTAGGAATTAGATCGAACAAGCCATTAAGCTTTTTTTTTTGTCGATCTAATTCGACGCACAAGTTTCCCCGCTACCGAACAACCAACCAAGCAGTAGAGGATGAGGGAAGAGGGGATTACTCGATGCAGAGGAGGAAGGAGTTGGGGCCGGGGCCGGGGCGGCGGGGGATGGGGGATGTGCGGTGACGTGGTGGTACGGCGCGGCCCGCTGCGGTGGGGCGGCGGCGCCGTGGGAGGGCTGGCCGACGCGCGGGTAGAGGGACGAGCCGCCGCCTCCACCGCCACCGCCGGCGGCGTAGGATCCGGAGCCCGACCGGCCGCGGAATTCGTACTCCATCGGTGCCGGCGCCGGTGGTGGTGGAGTCGTCCGGCAATCAATCGGTCGGGGGACGCGGGTTGGGCGTGACTGGAGGAGAGTCGTGTTCGTCGGAGAAGAAAGGTCTGGTTTTTTTCTCGAGGGAAAGAAAAGGTATGGTTGGTTCTGTGTAATCAGTGCGCGGTACTTACTGTAACGTCCGCCTGGGCAGCACATAGAGCTCCGGCGCGCTCTCGGCCCTGGGTGATGCTGTACACCGACCAGTGCGGTGCTCGCACAGCACCGCACACCCCTACAGGCGTGAGGTGGCTTGCTGGGCCGCGGCCCAACAGCATCAGGTAACTGATTTTTCTTTTTGTTTCTTTTTTCCTTTTCTGTTTTTTTGTAGAATGTGAATACTTTTGGAAAATAAAAAATTCCAAATTCTGATTTTTTTTAACTTGGAACAATTTTTGAAACTGAACGTTTTTTAAATTTGAACAATTTTTAAAAATGATTTTTTAATTAGTTCCAAAAATTGTTCGAAATTTAAAATTTGTTCAAAATTCAAAATTCGTTCAAGATTACAAATTTGTTCAAATTTTAAAAACTGTTCAAAATTTAAAATTTTGTTCTAATTTAAAATTTTGTTCAAGATTAAAAATTTGTTCAAATAGCGAAATTCGTTCAAATATAAATTTGTAAAATTTCAAATTTTGTTCAAGATTATAACTTTCTTCAAATTATAAAATTCGTTCAAATTTAATAATTTTCGACACAGAAAAAAGAACAAAAGAATAAGACAGAAAACAGGCTGCTCGGGTGAGGTTAAGAGCATCTCCAGTCGCGTCCCCCAAACCGTCCCCCAAACCGCGCCGGATTGAGCGTTTGGGGGACGTGTTTTGCTCGTGCCGCGTTTGGGGGACGTCGCTCCCCAGCCGCGTCCCCCAAACGCCGCCCCCAAATGAATATTTGTGCAGGAAAATAAAGGTTTTCATTCAATTTTGATTATATATTACAAAGTTTGAATGAAAACGGCTAGATTTCATCTAAACCTAGGCTATCGACCGCCCGGCGGCGCGTTCGACCGGCCCCGCCCCGTCGTCGCCTCCCCTACGCCGCAGCTCCTCCTCGCGCGCCTCCTCTCCTTGCGTTCGGCGGTGGCCGGACGGTGCTGCTCCCGCCGATAGTCCTCCTCCACCCTCCCCGCTCGGGCCGCACGGAGGGAGAGCTCGACGGCGCGACGAATCGCGCCTCTTCGCGGGCACGGGCGTCGTCCTGGAGCTTCTTCTCCGACTCGAAGGACTCGACGAGGGCGCGTTGCTGATCGGCCGTCTCGTCCGGGTGCGGGACGTCGTCGTCGGACCGGCCGAACTCGCCGTCGTCGTCGTCGTCCTCCACCTCGGTCTCCTCCGCCTCGGCCTCCTCCTCCATTGGCGCCTCCTCCTCCACATCCGTTGGCGCCTCCATCATCGCCGCCGCAAACGCGTCGGCCGCCGCCAACCGCTCCGCCCGCCTCCCCCATAGCGCCAGTAGCGCCGACTCCCGCTGTCGACGCTCCTCCGCCGTCGCTCTGCTCGCTGGAGCTCGATCGACTCACGCCGCCGGCGCTCGATCGAGTCACGCCGTTCACGGAACAGCGCCGCCGCTCATCGCGCTGGCGCCGGCGCTCGTCAGCCCATCGCTGCTCCATGTCCTCCCGTGCACGGCGCCGTCGCGCCTCTTGTCCCGTCGAGGCGTCGAACGCCGCAACGGTGTCGCACCGCTGCTCCTGCCACGCTGCCGCCGCCGCGGCCTCCTCGGCCGCGGAGGCAGGGCGGAGAACGCCGCTAGATCCGCCGCCCGCTGCGCCTCACGCCGGCTGGCGGGCCTCCTCCTCGAGTGCCTCCTCGAGTGTCGCACGCCGCCGCCGGCTCGTCAATGGAGGAGACGGCGGTGGAGGGAAGTGGCCATCGCCGGGCGGTTCGCCATTGCCACCGGTGATGGAGGAGACGGCCGTGGAGCGACGAGGGCTGTGTTTGTTGCCGGCGGGGTGTGGTGGCTACCATTGATGAGCCGGGAGACCTTTTATAGACGCCGGCGTCGGGAAGAAAGCGCGGGAACGGACGAGAAGAGGCGGGAAGATCGCGCGGGAACGGGCGGTGGCGTGCGAACGCCGGCGACGCGTGGAGGCCGCGCAGCAGACCGACGAGACGTCTCGCCTGCCCCTCCGTCGCCATTAAGGCAAAGATGCCGCCGTGTGTCACCGCGCGAATAACTTCCGTCGCGAGGTAGGCGACGGTTAGGTTAAAATTAACCGTGCCGGCCGACGCGTCGGCCCCGCTACTCCCCGCCTCGCTTCGTTGTGTCCGGCGTCCCCGGAGGCGTCCCCGTGGGACGGGGATGGGCTCGGGGCGCCGGACACCGTATCGGGCCGCGCCGGACAAAAATGGGCTTTGGGGACGCGGCTGGAACGCTTTTTTTGTCCGGCGCGCCCCAAATCGCTTTGGGGGACGGTTTGGGGGACGCGACTGGAGATGCTCTTAGAGGCAGAGGAGGAGGAATCCATGGTTGCAGAGGAGGGTTTTTCCGATTGCTAATGCGGAATAGGAGGATGAGGAGGCGAACTGCTCGGGTGAGGTTAAATAAAGGGGATATAGTGGGAGATGATTCAATGCTTGGGCAGTTTCGAGGATGCGGTGCCAAACTCGTCAAATCGTGCAGAGTGCGGAGAAGTTGAGAAGGCAAGGCATCATGATGGAAGGGTACTGTAGCGGTTCTGCTCTGCAACGCGTAACCCGATGAAGGAAAACAGAGTGGTTTGGAATTATTATTGCCAAAACCAGGGGGCATGTGTTATCGCCGGATTTTAGCCAAGCAGAGATGGGCCGTGATTGAGATGGGCTTAGAGGATATGTACATAAAGTGTTTCTGAATCGGCCTCGTGCGAGAGTTTGGGCTAGATTGCCCGTGTATCTGTACATTATGGTAGATCACGTTTCAGTTTAGAATTAAGAGATAGAGTTGGTTCGTACACAGTTAGGTTTATTCCAAAGATAGAAAGTCTACGGACTATAAATATGTACCTAGGATTATTGAGAAAGGAGGACGATCACGTTCACAACAAACACAATCTAGGCGCATCGCCACCCCTTGTTTCAAGGGTTTCTTCCGGGTAAGCGTCATGCTGCCTAGATCGCATCTTGCGATCTAGGGATGATCGTTTATTCGTTGTTTTGTGTTGCTCGTACTGAAGCTTTGTTGATGGCGAGTAATACCATTATCATAGATGTTTTGGGGCTAACATCGATACTTTTCTGATATGCTTGCTTAGATATGCTGCCCCTAAATATCTAGCTGCCTTTGCACCTATCTTGGGTGTAAGGGCAGCGTCTTGTTTGGTCTTTACTTAGTAGATCTGATCTTTTATGGTTGTTCCTTGTTCTCCAAGGATTAGCTGGATATCCGCATGGTTAGGCCTTGCAAACGGGTTGAACGATCCAGTAGTGCGTAAGGTATGGTTTGCCGATCCTAGAGGGATTGTTCCGGGAATCGACTTTGTGTTGGTTTTTAGCCCTCTTTTAGGGCTAGTTTTCTATTAACTTTCGTATCTGCCAGGCTCAACTACGCGTAGGATGTTCCGATTATGCGGTGAAAGCTCTAGACTGTCGTAGATTGATTTAACTTGGTTTTGATCAAGCAGGATCTCCATGTTGTCGTAGATCCAATACGAACCATGGGTCAATCGGCTCTTTGAGCCGATTCACAGGGTAACCTGAGAGCCTATCGAGGCTCGGATTTAATGTTTACGTGTCTGCCATGCAGGAAACTAATCGAAGCAATCCATCACCTTCCTGACCAGGTATAGGTCAGTGGCACGCCCTCGCATTAGCCAGGACGTGTGCCGGAGTTTGCGGGCCGTCGCCCGAGGGACCAGGGGCCACCAGCAGTTCTGGGAGCCTCCCGGCTCTTCGTGTTGCTCGTCGGTGCTCGCCGGTGAGTTTTGGCGGGCAACACATTCTCGGCACGCCCGGTGGGACATTCTACAAGCAACTACGTCAACATCCGCAGCTGAGATGGCGGACGAACCGACCACGTACGAAGATCTGCCTGAGGAGCACAACAAGAAATAAGATGAGATTAAAGCCGTCTTCGAATCCGATCTCATCGGCTCTTTCGCGAAGACCCGTACACATGGCATTAGGTGGAAAGGGTTCTCACCCGAAGGCGTTCTCGATGAAGTAGATCTGTCTACCCCTTCAGAGGAACGCACCAGAGCTCTGCGCCAGGAAGTTAATTACATGGTGGCTCATTCTCTACACCGTCATTCTGAGAGCCTGGTGAACGCTTTTGAGCGCATTGCGGTTCGCGTGGTTCAGGAAATCATGAAGCATCAAGTACTCTCCGTCAGGGCCTGCCCTAGGAACTCACCAAGGAGAAATACCGTTCCTGCACCGGACCGCAGCCGCCATTCGCGCTTGCAGCTCTAGAGCCACAGGGTTCACCGGCCTACGTCGTCTACAAGGTTGGAGGCGATCCCGGCGATTGCCAATTCCCGTATGAGCCACCTAAAGAAATCCCACATGGATACGTGTGCACATACGTGCCGGACCGCAATAACTTGGCACGCACGAACCGGATTGCAGCGAGGAGGGATTTCTGGAGCGGACGCCGATAAACAAGCGTGGCTAGCTAAATATGCCACCGGAACGAGTCATGAAAGCTCAGCCCCTGCAGCTCATACCGTGGAACAAATTAGTACAATCTTGAGAGACCGGCTTGGCATCCCGCCAAAGAGGAGAACAGTCGGCTATTCCAAGCCGTACCCCAACGAATATGATTTGATTCCGCTGCCGCCCAAGTATCGGCTCCCTGAGTTCTCAAAGTTCAATGGATCAGAAGGGTCTAGCTCAATTGAGAATGTGAGCCGATATTTGGCACAGTTGGGCATGATTTCAGCATCAGACTCGTTACGTGTAAGGTTTTTTGCGCATTCTCTCACAGGACCAGCTTTTGGGTGGTACACCTCGTTGCCACCAAACTCAGTCCGGACGTGGAAGCAACTGGAAGAGCAGTTTCATGTTCAATATCACTCAGAAGCTACCGAGGTCGGCATTGCCGATCTAGCGCAGGTGCGGCGAAGCGGGGAGAAACAGGTGTCGGAATACATTCGAGCGTTTCAGGATCGTCAAGAACCGATGTTATTCGGCTCGTTTAACTGAGAAAGAAGCAGTCGATCTGGCAGTGTTGGGCCTCGCAGCGCCGATCAAGGATCTGGCTTTCCAAGTGGAATACAATTCACTGGCGCACATGGCTCAGAAATTAACATTGTATTAGAAGCGCCACCCAGAATTGTACCAAGATAAGTTCAAACGCCCGATAGGCCCGGTCGAGACAGAAGAAGTTGGAGACTCTGCAGAAGACCAGGAAGTAGCTGTGGCTGAATGGGCTCGGGGTGCAGTTCCCGTGTCCTGCAAATGGGTGAAACAACAAGGGCCTGCAAAAGGGTTTGACTTCGATATAAGCAAAGCTGAGCAGATATTCGATTTATTACTTAAGGAAAAACAGCTGAAGTTACCCGAAGGCCATAAAATCCCTACGGCGCAAGAAATGAACGGGAGACCGTACTGCAAGTGGCATCACTCATTCACCCATATCACCAATGACTGCAAAGAGTTGCGTCGGCAGATCCAAACGGCGATAGAACAAGGCCGTTTGATCCTTGGTCAATTTGCTATGAAAGTAGACACGCAACCGTTTCCTAGCGTCAACATGGTGGAACTCAATCACTCCACGAGGCGTCGGCTAGATTTCTCATTCGGTGTTAACATGGCAGGGCCTGTATACCACCATGGCAGGGATAAAGAAGAAACCGGTAACTCCCGTGGCAAGGAAAAGGAGGAGGCCGGCCCACGTGACCGGCCCCGATATGATGACAGGCGGTACATCACCGAGGAGCACGTGAGAAACGTGCGGTATCAACGACCGCTCTCCGCGCATCTCCTTAACAAATATGAGCGTCAGTACGACCAACGCCGGCGGTACGACAGAGACGACGAAAGATATCGTCGGTCTGATGTAGACAACGGAAAATATCGTCGGTATGATAGAGACGACAAAGGATATGAGCACCACGCTAAGGGGAAGTCAAGAGAGCAGGAAGACATGGACAGACACTGGGATTGTCCTTTCTTTAAGCACTGCTGGGATTCAGGAATGAGCCGATTGCCTACAATCGACAACTTCCCGGAATGTAGACAGCAGAAGGAGGACACGGGTGAGGTTTCAGTGTTCAAGCGTCTAGGGCCTCTCCCACCTCAGAAAAGGCGAGCTGAGTCACCTCGAGTGGAAGATTTCGAGGAAGATTTCGAGGAGTCCGAAGAGGAAGAAGAAGATAGATACCACCGGCCAAGGTGGTGCCCTGATGGACTCAGTCACTCCCAAAAGCGTAGGGTTCAGCGGCTACGTAGCTTGGAGGAAGCCGAGGCGCAATACCTGCACACGTTGAGGAAAGTGATGACCCACAAGTATAGGGGATCGCAGCAGTCTTCGCGGGTAGTAAAACCCAATTTATAGATTCGACACAAGGGGAGACAAAGAATACTTGAAAGCCTTAACAGCGGAGTTGTCAATTCAGCTCGCACTGGAAACGAGACTTGCTCGCAAGAGTTTATCGAGAGGTAACAGTTTTATAGCGATGAGCGTAGTGAAATAACAAGCAGCAGAGTAGCAGAGACAAGCAGTAGTGATTATAGTAAACAAGCAGGATTAAAATATTGTAGGCACGGGGACGGATAACGGGCGTTGCATGGATGAGAGAAACTCATGTAACAATCAAGCGGGGCATTTGCGAGATAACAATAAAACGGTGTCTAAGTACAAAGCAATCAATAGGCATGTGTTCCAATTATAGTCGTACGTGCTCGCAATGAGAAACTTGCACAACATCTTTTGTCCTACCAGCCAGTGGCAGCCAGGGCCTCAAGGGAATCTACTCGGATATTAAGGTACTCCTTTTAATAGAGCACCGGAGCAAAGCATTAACACTCCGTGAACACATGTGATCCTCACATCACTACCATCC
>NC_061508.1:23494460-23573990 GCF_022539505.1 Lolium rigidum
ATGCTATGCAATGATAATCCGTGTTAATCCAAGCTAATTAGGACAAGGTGCGGGCACTATTAGTATACTATGCATGAGGCTTGCAACTTGTAAGATATAATTTACATAACTCATATGCTTTATTACTACCGTTGACAAAATTGTTTCATGTTTTCAAAATAAAAGCTCTAGCACAAATATAGCAATCGATGCTTTCCTCTTTGAAGGACCATTCTTTTTACTTTTATGTTGAGTCAGTTCACCTATTTCTCTCCATCTCAAGAAGCAAACACTTGTGTGAACTGTGCATTGATTCCTACATACTTGCATATTGTACTTGTTATATTACTCTATGTTGACAATTATCCATGAGATATACATGTTATAAGTTGAAAGCAACCGCTGAAACTTAATCTTCCTTTGTGTTGCTTCAATACCTTTACTTTGATTTATTGCTTTATGAGTTAACTCTTATGCAAGACTTATTAATGCTTGTCTTGAAGTACTATTCATGAAAAGTCTTTGCTTTATGATTCACTTGTTTACTCATGTCATTACCATTGTTTTGATCGCTGCATTCATTACATATGTTTACAATATGATCAAGTTTATGATGGCATGTCACTCCAGAAATTATCTTTGTTATCATTTTACCTGCTCGGGACGAGCGAGAACTAAGCTTGGGGATGCTGATACGTCTCCGACGTATCGATAATTTCTTGTGTTCCATGCCACATTATTGATGATATCTACATGTTTTATGCACACTTTATGTCATATTCGTGCATTTTACGGAACTAACCTATTAACAAGATGCCGAAGTGCCGAGTTCCTCGTTTTACTGCTGTTTTTGGTTTCGAAATCCTAGTAACGAAATATTCTCGGAATCGGACGAAATCAAGACCCGAGGTTCCTATTTTCACCGGAAGCATCCGGAACACCCGAGAGCCGCCGGAGGGGGCCCTGTGGGCCCCAGATGATAGGGTGGCGCGGCCTGGGCCCTGGCCGCGCCAGCCTATGGTGCCGCCGCCTCTTCGACCCTCCGAGGCTGCCCTTCCGCCTATTTAAAGCCTCCGTCGCGAAAACCCTGATACGAAGAACCACGATACGGAAAACCTTCCAGAGCCGCCGCCATCGCGAAGCCAAGATCTGGGGGCGGAGTCTCCGTTCCGGCACCCTGCCGGAGCGGGGAAGTGCCCCGGAAGGCTTCTCCATCGACACCGCTGCCATCTCCACCGCCATCTTCATCACCGCTGTCGCTCCCATGAGGAGGAGTAGTTCTCCATCGAGGCTCGGGGCTGTGCCGGTAGCTATGTGGTTCATCTCTCTCCTATGTGCTTCAATACAATAATCTCATGAGCTGCCTTACATGATTGAGATTCATATGATGATGCTTGTAATCTAGATGTCATTATGCTAGTCAAGTGAGTTTTACTTATGTGATCTCCGGAGACTCCTTGTCCCACGTGTGTAAAGGTGACAGTGTGTGCACCGTGTGGGTCTCTTAGGCTATATTTCACAGAATACTTATTCACTGTTGAATGGCATAGTGAGGTGCTTATTTATATCTCTTTATGATTGCAATGTGTTTGTATCACAATTTATCTATGTGCTACTCTAGCAATGTTATTAAAGTAGTTTTATTCCTCCCTGCACGTGTGTAAAGGTGACGGTGTGTGCACCGTGTTAGTACTTGGTTTATGCTATGATCATGATCTCTTGTAGATTGCGAAGTTAACTATTGCTATGATAATATTGATGTGATCTATTCCTCCTACATATGCATGAAGGTGACGAGTGTGCATGCTATGCTAGTACTTGGTTTAGTCTTTTGATCTATCTTACACTAAAGGTTACTAAAATATGAGCATTATTGTGGAGCTTGTTAACTCCGGCATTGAGGGTTCGTGTAATCCTACGCAATGTGTTCATCATCCAACAAGAGTGTAGAGTATGCATTTATCTATTCTGTTATGTGATCAATGTTGAGAGTGTCCACTAGTGAAAGTCTAATCCCTAGGCCTTGTTCCTAAATATCGCTATCGCTGCTTGTTTATTGTTTTCATCGTGTTACTACTGCTGCAATATTACCACCATCAACTACACGCCAGCAAGCACTTTTCCGGCACCGTTGCTACTTGCTCATACTTATTTATACCACCTGTATTTCACTATCTCTTCGCCGAACTAGTGCACCTATTAGGTGTGTTGGGGACACAAGAGACTTCTTGCTTTGTGGTTGCAGGGTTGCATGAGAGGGATATCTTTGACCTCTTCCTCCCTGAGTTCGATAAACCTTGGGTGATCCACTTAAGGGAAACTTGCTGCTGTTCTACAAACCTCTGCTCTTGGAGGCCCAACACTGTCTACAAGAATAGAAGCTCCCGTAGACATCACTGCGTTACTACTGCTACCATATTACCACCATCAACTACACGCCAGCAAGCTATTTTCTGGCACCGTTGCTACTGCTCATACTTATTTATACCACCTGTATTTCACTATCTCTTCGCCGAACTAGTACACCTATTAGGTGTGTTGGGGACACAAGAGACTTCTTGCTTTGTGGTTGCAGGGTTGCCTGAGAGGGATATCTTTGACCTCTTCCTCCCTGAGTTCGATAAACCTTGGGTGATCCACTTAAGGGAAACTTGCTGCTGTTCTACAAACCTCTGCTCTTGGAGGCCCAACACTGTCTACAAGAATAGAAGCTCCCGTAGACATCAGCTATCTCTGCCTAAGAATAGTATTGATTCCTGGACTAAATGCAAGGATGCTTTTATTGGTAGATATTATTCCCCTGCTAAAATTATATCTTTGAGGAGTAGCATAATGAATTTTAAACAATTGGATAATGAACATGTTGCTCAAGCTTGGGAAAGAATGAAATCTCTGGTTAAAAATTGCCCTACCCATGGACTGACTACTTGGATGATCATCCAAACCTTCTATGCAGGACTAAATTTTTCTTCGCGGAATTTATTGGATTTAGCTGCTGGAGGTACCTTTATGTCCATCACTCTTGGTGAAGCAACAAAGCTCCTTGATAATATGATGATTAATTACTCTGAATGGCACACGGAAAGAGCTCCACAAGGTAAGAAGGTAAATTCCGTTGAAGAATCCTCTTCCTTGAATGATAAGGTTGATGCTATTATGTCTATGCTTGTGAATGATAGGACTAATGTTGATCCTAATAATGTTCCGTTAGCTTCATTGGTTGCCCAAGAAGAACATGTTGATGTAAACTTCATTAAAAATAATAATTTCAACAACAATGCTTATCGGAACAATTCTAGTAATAACTATAGGCCATATCCTTATAATAATGGTAACGGTTATGCTAATTCTTATGGGAATTCTTACAACAATAATAGGAATACACCCCCTGGACTTGAAGCTATGCTTAAGGAATTTATTAGTACACAAACTGCCTTTAACAAATCTGTTGAGGAAAAGCTCAATAAAATTGATATTCTTGCTTCTAAGGTTGATAGTCTTGCCTCTGATGTTGATCTTTTGAAATCAAAAGTTATGCCTAATAGGGATATTGAAAATAAAATTGTTACTACATTAAATGCCATCCAAGTTAGAATTAATGAGAATATAAGATTAATGGCTGAACTGCGTGCTAGGTGGGATAGAGAAGAAAATGAAAAACTAGCTAAAGAGAAAAATGTAGCTAAAGTTTGGACTATTACCACCACTAGCAATGCTAATGATTCACATGTTGCTGCACCTCCTACTATCAATGGTAAAATAATTGGTGTTGGCAATGCTTCTACTCCTAGTGCAAAGCGCGCAAAATTACTCGAAACTCGCTAAAACTGCCGAAACTGCTCGTGATAAAACTGCTGAAATTTTTTCCAACCTTGGGGATGATAATCCCATTGCTTTAGATTGTAATGATTTAGATTTTGATGATTGCCACATCTCTGAAGTTATAAAGTTCTTACAAAAACTTGCTAAAAGTCCTAATGCTAGTGCTATAAATTTGGCTTTCACAAAACATATTACAAATGCTCTCATAAAAGCTAGAGAGGAGAAACTAAAACTTGAAACTTCTATTCCTAGAAAGCTATAAGATGGTTGGGAGCCCATCATTAAAATGAGGGTCAAAGATTTTGATTGTAATGCTTTATGTGATCTTGGTGCAAGTATTTCTGTTATGCCTAAGAAACTCTATAATATGCTTGACTTGCCACCATTGAAAAATTGTTATTTGGATGTTAATCTTGCTGATAATTCTACAAAGAAACCTTTGGGGAGAGTTGATAATGTTCATATTATGGTTAACAATAACCTTGTCCCCGTTGATTTTGTTGTCTTGGATATTGAATGCAATGCATCTTGCCCCATTATATTGGGAAGACCTTTTCTTCGAACCGTTGGTGCTACTATTGATATGAAGGAAGGTAATATTAAATATCAATTTCCTCTCAAGAAAGGTATGGAATACTTCCCTAGAAAGAGAATGAAGTTACCTTATGATTCTATTATTAGAACAAATTATGATGTTGATGCTTCATCTCTTGATGTTACTTGATATACACTTTCGCGCCTAGCCGAAAGGCGTTAAGAAAAGCGCTTATGGGAGACAACCCATGTTTTTACTACAGTATTTTTGTTTTATATTTGAGTCTTGGAAGTTGTTTACTACTGTAGCAACCTCTCCTTATCTTAGTTTTATGTTTTGTTGTGCCAAGTAAAGTCTTTGATAGTAAAGTAAGTACTAGATTTGGATTACTGCGCAGTTCCAGATTTCTTTGCTGTCACGAATCTGGGTCTACCTCCTAGGTAGCTCAGAAAATTAAGCCAATTTACGTGCATGATCCTCAGATATGTACGCAACTTTCATTCAATTTGGGCATTTTCATTTGAGCAAGTCTGGTGGCCTAATAAAATCCATCTTTACGGACTGTTCTGTTTTGACAGATTCTGCCTTTTGTTTCGCATTGCCTCTTTTGCTATGTTGGATGAATTTCTTTGATCCATTAATGTCCAGTAGCTTTATGCAATGTCCAGAAGTGTTAAGAATGATTGTGTCACCTCTGAACATGTTAATTTTTATTATGCACTAACCCTCTAATGAGTTGTTTCGAGTTTGGTGTGGAGGAAGTTTTCAAGGATCAAGAGAGGAGTTTGATACAATATGATCAAGGAGAGTGAAAGCTCTAAGCTTGGGGATGCCCCGGTGGTTCACCCCTGCATATTCTAAGAAGACTCAAGCGTCTAAGCTTGGGGATGCCCAAGGCATCCCCTTCTTCATCGACAACATTATCGGGTTCCTCCCTGAAACTATATTTTTATTCCGTCACATCTTATGCACTTTGCTTGGAGCGTCGGTTTGTTTTTGTTTTTTGTTTTGTTTGAATAAAATGGATCCTAGCATTCACTTTGTGGGAGAGAGACACGCTCCGTTGTAGCATATGGACAAGTATGTCCTTAGGCTTTACTCATAGTATTCATGGCGAAGTTTCTTCTTCGTTAAATTGTTATATGGTTGGAATTGGAAAATACTACATGTAGTAATTCTAAAATGTCTTGGATAATTTGATACTTGGCAATTGTTGTGCTCATGTTTAAGCTCTTGCATCATATACTTTGCACCCATTAATGAAGAAACACTTAGAACTTGCTAATTTGGTTTTCATATTTGGGTTCTCTAGAGTCTAGATAACATCTAGTATTGAGTTTTGTAAAACAAGGAAGACGGTGTGGAGTCTTATAATGTTTACAATATGTCTTTTATGTGAGTTTTGCTGCACCGTTCATCCTTGTGTTTGTTTCAAATAACCTTGCTAGCCTAAAACCTTGTATCGAGAGGGAATACTTCTCATGCATCCCAAATACTTGAGCCAACCACTATGCCATTTGTGTCCACCATACCTACCTACTACATGGTATTTATCCGCCATTCCAAAGTAAATTGCTTGAGTGCTACCTTTAAAATTCCATCATTCACCTTTGCAATATATAGCTCATGGGACAAATAGCTTAAAAACTATTGTGGTATTGAATATGTACTTATGCACTTTATCTCTTATTAAGTTGCTTGTTGTGCGATAACCATGTTTCGGGGACGCCATCAACTATTCTTTGTTGAATATCATGTGAGTTGCTATGCATGTCCGTCTTGTCCGAAGTAAGAGAGATCTACCACCTTAATGGTTGGAGCATGCATATTGTTAGAGAAGAACATTGGGCCGCTAACTAAAGCCATGATTCATGGT
Organism: Lolium rigidum; assembly: GCF_022539505.1. NCBI lineage: Eukaryota > Viridiplantae > Streptophyta > Magnoliopsida > Poales > Poaceae > Lolium > Lolium rigidum. The sequence continues at coordinate 23,500,673 of NC_061508.1, forward strand.
GGAAGTTTCAGTTTTGGACATATATCCTCAATCTCATATGAGAATAATAATTGTTGCCACATGCTTATGCATTAAAGAGGAGTCCATTATCTGTTGTCCATGTTGTCCCGGTATGGATGTCTAAGTTGAGAATAATCAAAAGCGAGAAATCCAAAATGCGAGCTTTCTCCTTAGACCTTTGTACGAGGCGGCATGGAGGTACCCCATTGTGACACTTGGTTAAAACATGTGCATTGCAAAGATCCGGTAGTCCAAGCTAATTAGGACAAGGTGCGGGCACAATTAGTATACTATGCATGAGGCTTGCAACTTGTAAGATATAATTTTCATAACTCATATGCTTTATTACTACCGTTGACAAAATTGTTTCATGTTTTCAAAATAAAAGCTCTAGCACAAATATAGCAATCGATGCTTTCCTCTTTGAAGGACCATTCTTTTTACTTTTATGTTGAGTCAGTTCACCTATCTCTCTCCACCTCAAGAAGCAAACACTTGTGTGAACTGTGCATTGATTCCTACATACTTGCATATTGCACTTGTTATATTACTCTATGTTGACAATTATCCATGAGATATACATGTTATAAGTTGAAAGCAACCGCTGAAACTTAATCTTCCTTTGTGTTGTTTCAATACCTTTACTTTGATTTATTGCTTTATGAGTTAACTCTTATGCAAGACTTATTGATGCTTGTCTTGAAGTACTATTCATGAAAAGTCCTTGCTTTATGATTCACTCGTTTACTCATGTCATTACCATTGTTTTGATCGCTGCATTCATTACATATGCTTACAAATAGTATGATCAAGGTTATGATGGCATGTCACTTCAGAAATTATCTTTGTTATCGTTTTACTCGCTCGGGACGAGCGGAACTAAGCTTGGGGATGCTGATACGTCTCCGACGTATCGATAATTTCTTATGTTCCATGCCATATTATTGATGATGCCTACATGTTTTATGCACACTTTATGTCATATTCGTGCATTTTACGGAACTAACCTATTAACAAGATGCCGAAGAGCCGATTCTTGTTTTCTGCTGTTTTTGGTTTCAGAAATCCTAGTAACGAAATATTCTCGGAATTGGACGAAATCAAAACCCGGGGTCCTATTTTGCCACGAAGCTTCCGGAAGACCGAAGAGGAGTCGAAGTGGGGCCACGAGGGGCCGCCACCATAGGGCGGCGCGGCCCGGGCCTTGGCCGCGCCGACCTGTGGTGTGGGGCCCTCGTGTGGCCCCCACGTTGCCCTTCCGCCTACTTAAAGCCTCCGTCGCGAAACCCCCGATGCGAAAAACCACGATACGGAAAACCTTACCGAGACGCCGCCGCCGCCAATCCCATCTCGGGGGATTCCGGAGATCTCCTCCGGCACCCTGCCGGAGAGGGGATTCATCTCCCGGAGGACTCTACACCGCCATGGTCGCCTCCGGAGTGATGAGTGAGTAGTTCACCCCTGGACTATGGGTCCATAGCAGTAGCTAGATGGTTGTCTTCTCCTTATTGTGCTTCATTGTTGGATCTTGTGAGCTGCCTAACATGATCAAGATCATCTATCTGTAATGCTATATGTTGTGTTTGTCGGGATCCGATGGATAGAGAATACCATGTTATGTTAATTATCAAGTTATTACATATGTGTTGTTTATGATCTTGCATGCTCTCCGTTATTAGTAGAGGCTCGGCCAAGTTTTTGCTCTTAACTCCAAGAGGGAGTATTTATGCTCGATAGTGGGTTCATGCCTGCATTGACACCGGGACAGTGACGAAAGTTCTAAGGTTGTGTTGTGCTCGTTGCCACTAGGGATAAAACATTGATGCTATGTCCGAGGATGTAGTTATTGAGTACATTACGCACCATACTTAATGCAATTGTCTCGTTGCTTTGCAACTTAATACTTGGAGGGGTTCGGATGATAACCTCGAAGGTGGACTTTTTAGGCATAGATGCGGTTGGATGGCGGTCTATGTACTTTGTCGTAATGCCCAATTAAATCTCACTATACTTATCATGAAATGTATGTGCATTGTTATGCCCTCTCTATTTTTCAATTGCCCGACCTGTAATTTGTTCACCCAACATGCTTTTATCTTATGGGAGAGACACCTCTAGTGAACTGTGGACCCCGGTCCATTCTTTAATACTCGAAATACAAATCTGTTCGCAATACTTGTTTTATCGTTTTCTCTGCAAAAAATCATCTTCCACACAATACGGTTAATCCTTTGTTACGAGCAAGCCGGTGAGATTGACAACCTCACTGTTTCGTTGGGGCAAAGTACTTTGGATTGTGTTGTGCAGGTTCCACGTTGGCTCCGGAATCCCTAGTGTTGCGCCGCACTACATCCCGCCGCCATCAACCTTCAACGTGCTTCTTGGCTCCTCCTGGTTCAATAAACCTTGGTTTCTTTCTGAGGGAAAACTTGCTGCTGTGCGCATCATACCTTCCTCTTGGGGTTCCCAACGAACGTGTGAAATACACGCCATCAAGGCCCAACACTGTCTACAAGAATAGAAGCACCCGTAGACATCAAGGGTCTGAAGAGGTCATCACTCCTGAGGAACAGTGGCTGTCTAAGCATGGAAATGTGATGGAATTTCAGCAGCTTGGGTTACCCGACCCCTCTACCCGGTCTCGTCGACAGCCTGTTGACAGTGATGCTGAGGAAAGTGATCCTACGCCCGCCGAGTCCGAAGACAACGGGGAGACGGAAGAGTCCTCCAGTGGTGAGGAATCCGGTGATGCCTAAGCCTCCATGGGGCATTGTAGCATCGCTTATTTTCTCCTTTTTGGTGTTTCGATGCCAATGGGGGAGAAGAAGATCTATTAGGACTTGTCACGGGATTTGCACAGGTTAGGGCACAAGCATATGCGTTTACCATTCTTTAAGAGCTTGTGTCCTCTTTACTATCATTAGTGCTTGTTTGAACTATGTGTTTAATATTTTATTCTATCTGTGGTGAAGACATATTATTGTGAAACATATTATTATGGATTTCGGAATTCTATATGGTTGAGATTGTCATTATGGATAGTATAATCTTTATATATCTCAACTTAACAATTGGTATATCTCACATTGATGCTTGGTATGACCATATGGCTTTCAGAATTATACATGGTTGAGTATGATCACTATATCTCAACTTGTATATCTCTTTGTCTCAATTTTGTCATATGTGTTTTTTTAGCAAATTGTTTCCTATATCTTATGACAAGAGTGCTTTGCACCTATTGTATGCATTTGTATTCAAACACAAATCACCTATATGCACACATTTAGGGGGAGCCTCTCTATTTGTTGAAACTTATGCTATATGATCTCTATTGTTAAATCCTGGTATTGTCATCAAACACCAAAAAGGGGGAGATTGAAAGAACATTTCATGATCTCTAGGGTTTTGCGTGTTTGATAACAATACCGATGATGATCTAACATTGTTCTAAGTGTGTGATAGACAAAGTAAAGGGTCACCGCTGATAAAATCGATCCCCCCAAAAAGGAAGAAAAGAGTTGGGTTGAAATCTCAAAGGGCCGACAATGCCAGTGGATGCACCCCAACACTGTCGGCGGTTGCACCCCGGCACTGCCGGCTGTTCTCTGTCGACCAGGTGACCTAGTTGTCTGGGTGGCCGGCACAGCCGCCGTCTCAGGGCCGACACTGCCGCTGAAGTGTTCCCAACGGGTAGAATTGGTGGAGGGGTATTTAAGGAACCCTTCTCCTACATTGGAAAGTTGCTCAAACCCTCAAGACTTGTTCCACCATTGTTGAGCCACCAAGAACAGGCAAATCATCAGATCTCCTCCCTCAACCACCCAAATCTCTTGAGCTTTGGAGAATCCAAGGAGAAGACCCCGATCTACATCTTTACCAAAGTGATTTGCATTTCCCCTCATTTTTCTTGAGGGCCCTTTGCTAGTGTTCCTCTTTGAAAACCCTAGTTGTTTGTGGTTGATTTGTTCTTGTTGTTGTTGTGTTGTTACAGATATTGGAGACTCCAATTTGGTTGTGGATGTGTGCCCCAAGAACCTTGTAAAGGCCCATTTTCCGCCTTGAGGAATTTCCTTAGTGGAAGTGGGCTAGGCCTTTGTGGTGTTGCTCACAGAAGACCTGAGTGAGGCCTTCGTGGCATTGGTCCGGCCTTTGTAGCGACCACACTCCTCCAAACGTAGACGTACTTCCCCTTAAAAGGAAGGAACTACGTGAATCATCTCCGTGTCTTCGCGTGTTCCACTCTCGGTTACCTCTATCCTTGATTGCACTATGCGATTTTCTTTAAAATAATACTAATTTTTTTATTTAATTCTAGGAATAGCGCGTGATTTCAAAAAAGTGCAAAAGTAAACTAGTTGGTTGATAGCTGACCAATTGGTCAGCTACAGACCAATTGGCCAGCTACTATCCGACCAATGCACGGATTTAGTTTAGGTTTATTTCAGCACTGTAAACCCTTCTGAAAGGCGATATATCCCAGACCCGGCGCTACTGGGGACAGGCATCGGTAGACGGCCATCGCAGCGCATCCGGAATGATATGGATGAATCTGAAACTGGAGGGCCAACGAGACAATGTTTCCTATGCAATCAATTTGGTCATGGGACACTAATTGTCCAACCTTCGGCACTGGCCCAGCAGGAAGGGGGCAGCGAGGCACAAGGGGACGTCGCGGGAGGGGAAGAAACTAGGCGGCGAGGCCCTACTTCGGAACTTATTTGCAATTTTATGTAATGAACAACGAATTTGTAATAAGTATGGAACTACTTTGCAATTTCAAATGTGAAACTATATTATTGTAATTTATGTAGTGAACAATGAATTTGTAATAAGTATGGAACTACTTTGCAATTTTATTGTGGTCATGTATGTTACTTAAATATATATTCGTATTATATCCTGTCAAATTTGTAAATATGTTTTGTTGTTTACAAAAATGACAGGAAGATCGTTGCTCGGCAGGGACCTTGAGAAGGCGCACCGTGCGGCGAAGCTAGAGGCAAGCCCTAATAGCCTCCCCACACTGGTGACACGCGGGGCTAATCAGAATTGGCAGATACACCCCGGTTGGGTTCAGAGGTATGTGGGATTATATTTGATATATTCAATTTGAAGTAGTTGCACATACTAATTGGATTCTTATATGAATTTGTAGGTTGAAGTGGGCTAGACTTCTACCTTTCGCTCGGTTGGTTGATGCCACAATGTCGGAGGTCATCGGTGAGCGAGGAGGCACGCCGATCAAGCGCCTTCAGTACGACCACTCCCTACTGACCAGCCTAGTGGATCGGTGGAGGCCCGAGACACACACGTTCCACTTTCGTTGGGGAGATATGGCCCCTACTCTGCAGGACGTGTCTTACTTACTGGGCCTACCGTTGGCGGGTGAGGCCATAGGCCCGCTGGACACTGTTGTTACAGTTGTGGTTGTAGGAGAGGTTCCCAATTGGTCGACCAGACATAGATGCTGAACGCCCTTTCGAGGCAAACGGGTTCGATGATGCGGACCACATCGACATGCCTACGTAATAAATTTGGCGGGAGATGGTGGCGGGAAGGAGTGGCGGGAAGAAGTGGCGGCAAGGGTGGCGGCAAGGGCGGGAGGGAAACATGGCGGTGTGAACGGGAGAGGAAGAAGATATGGTGGGAAAGCGGTGGCGGGAAAATGATGGGGGAGAAGTGCCAGGAGATATCACTCGTAATAAACCTAAACTAAATCCATGCACTGGTCGGATAGTAGCTGGCCGATCGGACGGTAGCTGGCCAATTGGTCTGTAGCTAGCCAATTGGTCAGCTATCGACCAACTAGTTCTGCCACCTCTGACCGATCGGTCATTAACTGACCGACCAGATCACATCAATTTTATATCGTTTCTAGCTATATCTCCCTTAGTTCTTTACCTTGTCATCTAGGTAAATTCACATAGTTGCATATTTAGAAAATTTACCTTTGTGTTCAAGCCTAAATTGAAAAAGAACTAAAAATTGGGTAGCACCTAATCACCGCTCCCCCTCTAGGTGCGGCATACGATCCTTTCAAACTTGTGAAATATGTCACCTTCGAATGCCCAACAATCGAAGAAGGTTTTTGGACGTGCAAGACCGGCGAGGAATTATTTTGGGTTGTAACCATGTTATAGTTTTATATTGTAGGTCAAACTATCTTAAGGCTGATCAAGTTTATGTAGAAATATATCAACACATGTACACCAATTTAGTTTTATTGAATTCACCATGTGATGTATTTGCATTATTCTTGTCATATTGACGGGGTTTTCTATGAATCTGATCATATTTAGTTAAACTCAAATTTGATTGAAGACAAACCTACTCTGCAACAGAGAGAGTATTCTCTCTTGTAATATAGTCTAAAACTTCAACAGCCTCCTGGGTTGTTGTTTGGGTCTGGAGGCCTCCAACGCCGCCGCATACACCTCCCCTACCACCACATGTTCCCAGGTCGCCGCCGGAGGAGGCCACTCCTGCCCATTCTTTTCCATCCCCTTTGATCCATAGTTCATCCCTATCTCAAGCCTTAGATGCGTCGGCGCCCCATCGTCTTGGAAGATTGGCTCCGGCGTTGTGTGCATGGTGCTGGAGATGCACATATGTGTTGCCCGTCCCATGCTTCGGCATGGTGCTCGTTGTGTGTGATGCTGGCCTCTTGGTCCTGGCAAGATGAGATGTGGCATGCTAGGTCGGCTAGCTGGTTTGCCGTGCTGATTCTAATCGGGCTGCACAAGGTAATAATCTGTTCGAGGAGAGCAAACTTCTTTTCAGGATTTCCACTTACGCACCCATTCAGGTTCATCTTCTGCATCAGTCCAAGACTTCTATGGCACCGTCTTATGGTTGACGTCAATGTTCTGGGTGTCTCATGCCCCAAAGGACATCGCCTCTGCCTCTTGATCCACCATGGCGTGCTTCTTTGTTGCGAATGCATTACTGACACACAGTAGAAGGCTGCGTGCTTCGGCAATTGGGCAATGTCAACTGCATAAGGTCGACACCTTGGATACATCGAAAAAACATTGGCACCTCCATGGCCTCGATTATCAAGGTGTTGACGTGGGGACTATCAAGACGGTCGTGTTTGAAGATCGACTAGGATCTAAAGGTATCTCGCATGCTCCTATTGAGTGAAGATTGTTTACCGACAACAGTTATCTCGCTAGGGATGAGGAGAAGATGACTATTCACTCTTGTTGTATGCATGTGGATTGATTTTGCAGGGATGTTCAATAAACCATACACTTTTTTTTTTGCATGGTCAATAAACCATACACTTGATGACCGTGAGTTGAACGATTGGCGAACTGCAGCAGTTATTCATCGTTGCGGTAGGTCTTTTTTTTTTTCTCTTTTTTTTTTGGCAGTGTACATCTTCAATCTCTAGACTAGCTTTAAATATTACGGTTTTGATATGTCTCAGTTAACTGAGATTTTCTTAAGTCCAAGTCACTTATAAAAAAGTGCTTTGAGTTGCACTTTTCTGTTGAGAAAGCGCAATTGCACTTTTCTGCCAGAAATTTGCAACTGGATCGAGTTTTACTTTTTTTTAAACTGCAGTTGCACTTTTCTGAGGTGACTGAGACTTAAGAAAATCAGGTGAGACATAGATACATCCTAAATATTATAATGTGGTATGGTCTTGATATTAATATATTTTCTTTATAAAAAATACTATGAATTTAACTTTTGCCGGTGAATTTTGTAGAAGTCGTCTAAATAAAACCGTGTCGGCGCACAGCCCCAGGCACCACTGGCGCCGGCACACTCCACGTCACTGCTTGCAGTTCGTCATCCTGGAACCGCAGATTTTTTTTTCTTCCACCAACCCCTCGATCCACAGTGAAGTCACCTACTCGATTCACCCAGCTTTTAAACACGATCGCCGCCCCTCCCTCCAACCGCCGGCCGCCGTGACATCGCTTGATCACTTCCCCTACTGCCGCTGCCAGACGCGCGCACGGCGAGAGGTGCCGCCGGCTGTCTGTATGGAGCCGCCACCGCCGCAGCAGGAGCAGCAACTGCTACGAGTCCTGGACAGCGTCAAGCTCTCCCCGGCGGAGCAGCCTCCCGCGTCGTCGTCCCTGCCGCTGTCCGGCCTCGACGCCGACCGCAACATGCTCGACGTCTCTTTCCGCACGGTCCGCTTCTTCCCTGCCCACCCGGTCTCCCTTGACCCGCTCGACGCCCTCCAGGACGCCTTCGCCGCCGCGCTCGCCCTCTTCCCGCAGCTCGCGGGCTCCCTCCGCGACGACGGCCGCCTCGTCTTCTCCGCAGCCGGCGACGATGCCGTCACCCTCGTGCTCGCGGCGTCCGAGCTGTCGCTTGCCGACGTCGACGCGGACACGCCGGACGCGCCGCTGCTCGACCGCCTCGCGCCGCGCGACGGAGACGGCGGGCCGGCAGCGCTCGCGCTCCAGGCCACACGGTTCGCGTGCGGCGGCGTCGCGCTCGGGATGCGGGTGGCGCACGCGCTCTGCGACGGCGCGGGGTCCACCAAGTTCCTCGCCGCCGCGGCACGCCTCGCGCGCGGGCAGCAGCCAGCGGTTGCGCCGGTGTGGGAGCGGCGGGAGCTCCTCGGCCCCCGCAACCCGCCGCGGGTAGTGACGCCGTTCGACGCCGTCCTCGCGACTGACGACGACGTCGGGCAGCGCGGGCCGTACGGCCACGAACAGGATCCTCTCGCGAGGGCGTGCTTCCATGTCAGCGACGCGCGCGTGGAGACGCTCAGGGCGCGCCTCGCCGCCGACGCCGGAGTCAGGCTCACGACTTTCGAGGTACTCGCCGCCTTCATCTGGCGCGCCAGGGTGAAGGCCAACCAAACACCCCCCGACGAGACCGTGAAGATGGTGTACTCCATGAACATCGGCGGGCTCCTGGACCCGCCGCTCCCGGAGGGGTACTGGGGCAACGTGTGCGTGCCGGTGTACGTGGCCCTCGCCGCCGGCGACCTCGTCGGCCAGCCGCTAGCGGAGACGGTCTCCCTGGTCAAGAAGAGCAAGCTGGGCGTGGACGAGGAGTACGTGCGGTCCTACATCGACTTCCAGGAGCTGCACCGCGGGGAGGGCGTCACGGCGGGGCGGCGCGGCGTGAGCGCCTTCACGGACTGGCGGCGGCTGGGCCACTCGGAGGTGGACTTCGGGTGGGGCGGCCCGGACGCCGTGCTGCCGCTCTCGTGGCGGCTGCTCGGCAGCGTGGAGCCGTGCTTCCTGCTGCCGTACGGTGCCACCGACGAGCGGCGGCGGCGCGGGTTCAAGGTGTTCGTCGCCGTGCGGGAGGAGGCGGTGCTCCGGTTTAAAGAGGAAATGGAAGAGATACTGTTGCAGCCTGAGCACAGTGACTGCATTTCAGTTGGAAAACTGTAAAATTGGGGCATTATTACAAATTCGTCAAGAATTTCTATTTAGCCAAATTGTCAATTTACATTTGCACCACATTCTCCTCTAATGGGTCTCGTAATTCTCTTTGAATCTAATTCCCTAAACCCTAAACCCCTCGCTGCCACCACTAATAGACTCCGCTGATAGTCACTTCCTACTTCCTAGTGCCCCTAACTAAATCATGTCTTCTTTCAAAAAGGAGGGAAAACTCTAGGCCTATCCCTTGACCAAATCATCTACTCCCGCTCAAATTTGAACTAAACCCCTAACACTTATTATGGATCAGAGGATATAGTAATTTTCGTTGTATTCTCATCTCTTTAACTCCAATTTTACTGGTATGGTTAATCATAGGGAATGCCTATGGGAATTACTCTCTTGGTAAAATGGCAAAAACAGAGAGATAATCATATATTCAAATCAAATAATTTGACATTTCAATACAACACTCGGATATCCATCCTCTAAAAGACAAATGATCAAATAATTCCAAACTCAATGTAAATAGGAAAATAAGAAAGTGAAAATGCGCAATACATTTTAACCCTTAATTTGCAATTTGTGCAAAGTTTTTTTTTAAAATTGTTGCCCCTTTCCTTGGACTCATCATCTAGTTGCAGTATTTTGTAACATGATACTTTCAAAATCTTCAGAAAAATTTATTTGATGCCACTTGTTAGAAAATTGCTTTAGAAGTGACATGATTTTTGCATTATGCCCAGGCTTTGGACAAAATATGAACTTAATATTTTGCTCCAACAAAACCATTTTAATCCAGCTGGCAGACATATTACACATCCACACACAATAAATAGTAGAGATCCTTATCCTAACCAAAACCACTCTCATTAGATATGTGTGCAATCGCCCAAACCAAACACATTCTACATTGGTCACTTGTTCATGTAAAAACAACAATGTAAGAGATAAACAAAGAAAGGGTGGAAAAAGAAAGAGAACTTCACAGGATGTATCTTACAATGACCAGTAACCATCTCGCAGCGGATTTCAAGCAGTGATCGCAGGAACCGGAGGTTGTTGCTGCTTCACTTGCTTCTTTCTCATATCCTTTGCATTTGCACTGGGAGGGCCAGCCACCTTTGATTTCTGCTCCATTTTCGCAATCGGCTTCTTCTTGTCAGGAGAGGGGGATGACTTTTTCTTCGGAACTTTCCGGTCATTTGTGTTGTTGCTTAGACTGATTGCGCCTTGCAGCTTCAGAGCCGACTTGTTTGTGCTGATGCTATCTTTCTTTGACTGCCCTTTCTTTGGGTTCTCAGGGTGGACCATAGATCGGGGCTCCCATGGCCGTGCAGCGATCCAGCGGTCCATCCAGCTCCAGCCCCAGCCACCGTTACCAACTCCGTAATTGAAGTTCCCAAGGCTTGTGGCAGACCTTGCCCTCCACTGCGAAAGGGTAGAATATAGGATTTACATTGTTGAGATAAATATAGAAACACTGTTACAATGCTCTATGGAACAGCTAATCATCAGTTCTGTATCGAAATAATAGGCATGGATATTAGCAGCTAGTATGAACCTGATGGTTAAACGCATATGCCATGGCTCGCTCACGCTTTACTGCTGCTTCTTCCCTTAGATGTATCATGGCAAGCATTTCACCCATATTTTTCGAGCCTCCATTCCACTCAACCTAGTACAGACACCCCGACGAACAAAACAAAATGTCAAGGAACTCTTTACTTTTCTTCTCTGGTAAAGGTAGCCAATGAGTACTTTGTGATGACAAAATAAAGCTAGTGTAATGAAGAAGTTTACCTGCAAATTTTGTAGTTTTGCATCAAGTTTTACTTGATTCTCTTCCTTCTTCTTCCTATTGCGTCCTTCAGTAACCATGAAAGCACGACGGTGTGTTAGCTCAGCTTGTAACTTGTTCCAAGACTGTATGTAGCTCAACGTAGCGGTAGTCTGCTTGTTCACTGGATTGCTGTGCCCAACAATGCGCAGTCTTTTAAGTCCTTTCAGACAACGGAGAGTTTTCCTTGCCTGCATTTAAGTGATGATTATCCAGTGAAAACGCTATTTCTTAGCTATTCTCTAAGTTAAATAGTCAAAATGAAGGTGTTGGAAGACATTATGGTGGTACCTTGTAGCGCCGAAACGCATTCTGAATCCGAGTAGCTGCCCAATCTTCTAGTGCTGCGTTGTCTTCAGGGTCGCTGCTGGAAGAAGGACCACTGTTGGGCTTTTGCTGTGGCAGGTTGGCTCCATTGCGTTGAGCAGCAACCTTCGTTGTAAAAGGAAGCATATGAGAATGACTGCAATTTAATCTTTTCTAAAGATTCATGACTTAATTGATCCAAGGATGTGTAGATGTTCAAGTGAAAACTAACAAACACATAACAACGTAATGTAGCTGGTATGACAAAAAACAACAACAAAAGCTTCATTGTCAGTCTTGATCAGAATGTAGCAATATTTACTGATACGGCAATTTTGTACTACGAGGAACGAGTCAAGAAATGGATGCATGTTAGGCCGTTTGTTGTCTTGAAATTCTTGTGGCAGAAAAAGAAAGTTATGAAAGACCAATTCAACAGTCCAGTCTATTATTCCTGAACTCATTTCAACAGTCAAGTTACCTTCACAGACCAGTCCGATGTCGATGTGAGAAGTGATTTTTGTCCATAACAATGAGGCAATAACAAGGGAAATACCATAAGTGGGATTTTTTTCCAAGGAACACAAGTTTCTGGATTCTGATAAATTAATCTAACACAAACTGTTGGTTGCACAGTGGTGAAGAGTGGCCAAACATTTTCGGTTTCCGAACCATAGCACACAAAAGATCAACATAGGTCTCAGCTACCAAAGAGTAATATTTTGATTCTAGCATATCCAACATCCATGCTGACGATTTCAGATATCCTGATAGCTGTGAGTAGGGTCAGGTAGATCACCAAAATACCACACACACGTAGGGGTAGGCAGAAGGTCCCTATCCCAACATCCAAGGCAGCACCCAACTTACAGAAGCCTCAGACATACTGTTCTATAAATCAGCGTCGATGGTACCTTTCCATTAATTGCCATCGGCAAACAATTCAAGCTTTCCTTGTGGCCAACTTTCCATTATGATGACCACAGCAACAAGACACCCAAGTTGCAGAGAGGCCAGTGCTGGCAGTCCAGGGCCTTGTTAACAATCAATAATGATGGAATGTGATGGAATGAATGAAATCGATGGCATCTTTTTTTCTCAGGTTGCTTAGAAGTCATGCAAGGGGGGTCAGGGTGTGCAGGACTTGGAAATTCGGGTTGAAGATTGATACAGTAATATTTTTCTCGTGTTCTCGAGACAGGGGAAGAAACAGGAGGGTTAATGGAGTGGAGGGGGTGTGCCTACCTTTGCGTGCTTTGACTTGCCCCGTTTCGACTTCTTCTTGCTGATGATGGTCTTGAACCAGTCCCCTGACCCCATGGCCCGGAGTTCACCTCAGGAGACAGATTTGTGTTCTTCAAATCCCCTCTGCCTTGCCTTAAACAATCCTGTTGCCTAGTTCACCTGGAAAACGAAAGGAGAATACATTAGTATCTAGGAAATGCTTCTTTTTTGGTTAAGAAGACAAAAATCGCAGCACTAGATTGCGCAAGATGGATTAATTAGATGAATAAGTTTGGTAGTATCCTGTTCTGAATCCCTGTGAGACTGTATCTCAAGTGAAAGCCAAACATGTGCAGACAGTAAAAAACCAAACCCATGTTTCTGAATGACAAGGAACACGAGGAATGAATTCTCTTTTTATTTTGTGCAAAATCACAAGAAAACTGCATCCGGAACTTCAGGAACTGGACAAGAATGGCAGGTCAACTCGAAACTGAAGCAATAATGAGGGCAAAAAAACAGAACCCAAGAAGAACCCCATGGAAATTTGCGAAAGGCTCCTGGAAGAATAAAGATTGGAGCTTTCTCCCTCCAACCTGACAAAGTTCTTCAGGAATCCCCACGAATCAAATCAAACCGGACCCATGGCTCGTCCATCACAGGGGCATAGGAGTGCAGAGCAGAACACGAAACAAGAGCGCCCAAAAGAAACCAGGCGCAGAGCAGGGAAAGAAGCACGAAACAGAGAGAGGGGGCAGAAACTAAGTACCAGGTGGGCGGTGGCAGCCTCGAATCCGATGAGGAGTTGCTTTCCCGGAGGGGCGGGCGCGGTGGTCGCCGAAGAAAGGGAGGCCGCCACTGGAAGCAACGGATCTCCTCCTCCTGGACCTCGCGCAGTCGCGTGGGGAGGTGGTGGGATGGGGAAGGTGGAAAGGTGCAGGGTTGTCCTCTCTTCCCTTCTCTTCTCTTTTCTTGGAGTTGGGTGTAAGTTCAGATCAAGCCAAGCCCTTCGCCAGTGTGCTGCTCCCCCGTCGCCTCCTTGATGATGGCTCGGCTGACTTGCTGGATTTTATTTTGTTAGTATTTTTTTTACAGTGTGAAATTACTAGTACCACTTTAATTGTAGTGGGATTAGCACCAGAGTTAAAATATTTTTGTTCTGATCTTGCTGCCATATAAAATGGGGACAAGGAGGTAACTCGTTTTGACTTTGACGGTGATCCGCTTCACCGGAGGTTATGGATCTTCTGCAGATTGCAGTGTACTTGTTTTCCATGTGCAGACTGGTGTACTAGGTTAAAAATAAAGTTATGAAAGGTAGGTACATTCTACCCACATGGTCACCTCACACAGACTGTTGAAAGACTAACTCAATGAGTTTTTAGATTAACAAAGTTACCATAAACATCTCGCCATCGACCTAAACGTTACCTTATACATAAAAAAATATTCCGTCTTTATGAAATATTAAAGTATCAAACCTAGGGGTTTGATCTCTGATGGGCTGGGTATCACTGCCCTCCTAATCATCCAACCACATATTGCTTCTTGTTCTATACCCGACTATGTGGCAGGCTAAAATACTCCCCCCGTTCCAGTGGACAAGTCGTGTAATTTTAGTTAAAATTCAACATTATCTAAGTTTAATAAATGTTATAGACAAAATTATGAACATTTACGATACCAGTTCAATATTAGTATATACCTTCACCGTGAAATATATGTTCATAATATATATGTTCCATGTTGTACATGTGTATATTTCATTCTTTAATTTACTTAAATTTTGTAAGATTTAATTTTTGACTGAATTTACAACGATTATTCATCGTAGTAGGTTATTACTCTTCGGAAAGACGCAAAGGCAAACGTTGGGTGAAAATATATCATCAAAACATGCTGTATATGTCGTCCAATATAACTTTGATGATTTTGACTGGTACTACGTTGTTAAAAGTTGTGCATGTTAGGGGTTCTACACGTGAACAAAGCGTGTAGCTACCATCTCTTCTAGCACCGAGTATTTGAAACCCGGTGAACTGAACCAAACTGGCGCGCGGCAGGATGCAGAAAGAAATGTGGACCAGATGTAGATAACCCAGCTGTTTTGCCCAAAAGAAAGGTAGACAATCAGGATCGGAGCTACTTGTTGTTTGGAGGTATCTCAGGCACACAAGACTGCCCTTTTTCCTAGGTTCCTATGCTAATCTGAATGTCTCTCTCTTTAGAAGAAGAATCCTATGCTGTCTGAACTCTGATCTGGTTTCGCCAGCGTTCTGAGGTGTGAAGAAGCAGATTTAGATGGGATGGTGAAGAGGAAGAAGATAGTTGAGCGCGTTGGATCCCCAACGGTTGGTGCGTTTGGATTGCTCTCTCTCTCTTCTCCTACCGTGGCTGGCGCCAATAGCGACGGCGGAGCCGATCAGGGAGGCTCTCACCGCACCTGATACTCGGAGACGATGCATGGTTGGTCGCACGTTTTCGGCTCTATGCCCGTTGCTTCCTCCGTTTTGAGACGTAGAAAAATGCTGAGTTTTTTTTTCCTTTGACAGGGTAGAAGAATTCTGGTTTGTTATAAGAACGTTATCTTTCCGGCTAGAAAAGGCAATCGGTGCTCTAAACAAAACACGGCCGTTGGCCTTTAAAACAAAACATTATGGGTATATTAATTATAGATGTGCACCGTTACAAATACGACTTCAGTATTGGGTATATACTAAGTGCCTTGAAGACCGGAGTCATACAGCTTTAAGATTGACGAAATATATATCTTTTCGAAGTCCGCCTATGCATCGAAATGAGGCACAAGTCATTTTTTATTAGATTACCCACCGAAAAAAGATTGACAAAACATACATGACGAACCGCTATCGATACCAATGTTGTCTCCCACTGAAAGAGTGCCCATGAAATATCCTGTCCCTAGCTTTTACTCCTAATAATTAGCGGCACAACCATACCATCAACCATCCAAACACTAGTTGGTTCCCGAAGTCATGTCACATTTTGTTCTCATTGTTTTACCTGTATAAATTAATTTTGTTTCACCTATTATTTTGTTAGAATATAACCACGAAAGAGTACAACTTCTTGGTATTTGCAATGTAGCGCACACAAACAAGTAAATTTGGAATAAAACTTCTCTCGTCCTCTACAATTTGGAATAAAATTTTAAATCTTGATACCGCACAAAGCCCGATACTCGTTGATAGATGAAAACCTAAATTCACGTCCTAAGGGTGGGGTTGCTTAATTTGTATATTCAATCCGTCGACCATGGCGGTGTTGTTCCTCAATTCTGGTTGTATTTTGTTATTCTCTACTTCAAGCACATACACACACATATGTCAAACCTAAAAAATTGCGAATAGAACCTTAGTATTAAGCGAAACATCCAACAAGTTCTACGAAAGCTCGTTCAACTGCATTAGACTTGGCCACAATGTTGCACGTATTAATATGAACTAAAAAGATCCACCTTAATTTATTGACGGAGCCGAAGGCAGTAGATTTGTCGGGTTAGACTCGTTGTTTATCACAACTATGTGCCACCACGATAGTCCTTTGTGAATTCGGCGTGGCTAAAGATTGAGAAAGCGATAGGAGAACACAAAATGGTGCAGCGCAGCACTTGAGCAGGACAACGTGCCAAACGTTCGGTGTTTGCACGGTTTCTGACGCTTTTGTGCCCAGCAGTGTTTAGTTGCTACTCTTATATCTTATTTAAATTGTTGATTGATTGTGCAGACTGTACTGTACTACTACTGCTTTTGATGAGTAATCAACAGACCTCCGTTGCACTAGCTGTTGCTTGCCGCCAAAATTAAAGGACCCGGGGCAGCCGATCCGGACAGGGAGGAAGGGTCTCGCCCGCACCGAAAACTTGTTTTTACACGCGCCGGTACCTACCGGAGTGACGCCAGCAATGACGTCAGCCATGTGCTGACCAATTTTTTCATAAAATTGTGAAACGAATTTAAACATAACTGAAACACTAATAATTTTATGAAACAAACCGTAGTGACGTCAGCAATAATATCATTAGTTTTACTTTTTGTCAGACTGTTTCACAATGTTTTCCATGTATCACTTTAGTTTCATAAAAGTTTCATTGTGTTTCAATTATTAGTTTTATATTAGACAAATGTTAAAAAGCTCACCAATCTCAAAGCAGAGAGTGGACGGTGGATTGGGCTCCTTTACCTACCGGCGCCTGTAAATTCGCCGTGTTGCTCGCCGCACCTATTGCGCATGGAGATGCTTGAATTGTCTGCCTTGTCAGTCAAGTGACAGTTGGATCACATTGTTTGCCAAAGGGTCAACCAATCGAATAATAATCATCAGCAGTTATATCACATTATTAGCATGGGGAAGACAATAAATACTACCGTCATGAGTTTTTTTTCTTTTCTGAGAATACTACCGTCATAAGTTCATGACCAGGTAGAGCCCGCGCAATATGGGGCTCTATGTCAAACTCTATCATGGGGTCTACCTTCTTAGAAAATGGACCCGCACTTCCATTCTATTAAACTTTTGTGAGAATTTATTTATTTCAAGGGTCAATGAACTTCCGTTGTTTTGTTCAAAATATTTTGTTACCTCAAAATCAGTACTCTCTCGATCCATAATAAATATCGATGGTTCAGTACGACCTACTACTTAAAGTTATACTAAACCACCGAGACTTATTATGAATCAGCGCGAGTATTGAGAACAATCAAAATTCATAGAATTAGACAGCATATGTTGTGCTATAGTCCTTTTCCATTCTTCTTTGGGCTATTTTCCATTTAAATTGCCTACATATGGTATTTAACACAGGAGGTATGAGAGATTGCACTAGTGGAGACAGGCCTTCAGCCCCAGCCCGTAAGGGTGTTTAGTCCCGGTTTTCCAACCACGACTATTCAGGCGGGACTAGAGGTGGAACCTTTAGTCTCGGTACGGTTACCAGCCGGGACCAATGGCCCTCCACGTGGGTGCCGCGGAGCGGGCTGGGCCAACACCTTTAGTCCCGGCTCGTAACACGGATCGCGACTAAATAGTCTCTGCCGCGGCAGGAATTTGGACACTTTCGGTGCTGCGGCAGAGAGTTCATTTTGTTGTGTTAGGGTTTAGGGTTAGGGTTTAAGGGTTAGGATTTACGGTATTTATATCATTTCAAAATAGTTTTTGTATATTATATTTCTACGCGTACAGGTTCATACATAAATATATAAGATAATTTGTCTTATGATCGAGCATATATATACAATTACATGGAGATCCTAATTACCGGGACTAGAGCCCGCCTATTCGATTACACGGAACCGACATCACTAATGGCCCCTAGCTACACTAAATCTACCTTTGTCGTCTATAGCTTCTACCCTAAAAACACCAGCCAGCTCCTCTGCAACAGCAATTGCGCGTTCCTCTGGTAGGGACTTCCCTCGCATGGCATCGAACTATTTAAGTAAAGGAGATCAATATGAATATCAATCATGATAACAAAAATGACGGTAATAAAATAAAGTTGTGAATGTATTGCTTACGTCGTATCTATAATCCTTGTGCTCAGAGGTAAACGTGCGAATGAACTCGCAAACGAAGTATCCACATAGATGTGTCCCCGGTGGCTTCTGGTCGCACTTTACGAGAATATAATTTAATCAAATAATAATCTAGCATGCATCATAATTGTATTTAAAATAGAAGTAAAGAGATCTGCGGTCCTATCTCGTACTACTTATCGGAACTTGTCGTCTTGTCGTAAAGAGATCCACTGCCGACCATCAGCGGGGTGCCTCAACTTGTCATATGGTCTTCCATGTGCCATCGCAACAACTTGGCATGCTCTTTGTTTCTGAACAGACGTTTCAACCGTGGTATTATAGGAGCATACCACATCACCTTCGTAGGAACCCTCTTTCTGTGTGGCCCGCCCTCAATATCACCAGGGTCATCTTTTCTGATCTTATACCGCAATGCAGTGCATACCGGTCATTTATCCATATTCTCGTACTCCTCACCGCGATGGAGGATGCAGTCATTAGGGCATGCATGTATTTTCTGCACGTCTAATCCTAGAGGGTAGACAAGTTTCTTTGCTTCGTACGTGCTGGCGGGCAATTCGTTCTTTCTTCGAAGCATCTTCTTCATTATTAGCAGCAATTTTTCAAATGTCAAGTCAGCCACACCGCTCTCTGCCTTCCACTTCAGCAATTCTACTGTGCTGTCCAGCTTCTTCTGGCCATCTTCACAAGTTGGGTACAACAATTTGTTCTGGTCATGTAACATCTGCTCGAACTGCAACCGCTCCTTTTCTATATCGCAGCCTCACCGTGCATCAGAAATGACGCGACCAAGATCATCAGCGGGCTCATCTAGTTCATGTTCTTCACCCTGACCTTCTTCTTCATTGTCTTCCATTGCGGTATCAGCATACTGATGGAACATAGATCGGTAGTTGTCATCATCGTTCTCTTCTTCATCGCCGTCTTCCATCATAACCTCTCTTTCTCCGTGCTTGATCCAAACATTATAGTCAGACATGAAACCGGAATGAAGCAGGTGGCTTTGAATGACTCTTGAGGAAGTGTGATCCTTCTCATTCCGACATTCAACACATGGACAATACATAAAGTCATCACCATGCTTGTTCGCCTCAGCCGCATCACGAAAAGAATGCACGTATTTTCTGTAAGCGGGTGCGCGTCGGTCACCATACATCCATGGATGGCTCATCTGCATCATACAATTGTATATCAAACACAATCACGATCCTCAAATTAGTACCGCAGGTTCTAAACGAGAAAATAGTTGCTAACCTTTTAGGACAAGTGAAAATTAAGAGGATGAAGCTTAAGTGTGACTCGGGCACCTCATATCATGTTTGTCTTATGTGAACTCGAGTGACATCGCTCTAACACACATTTCAACAAACACCTCTAGTGCATACTAGTAAAAAAAAGACTAGCACAAATCCACACTCCTCCCACCAGGAAAAAACAAGAGAGTGGAGAAGGGGGCTGCCATATATATAGGGCTAGACCATTTGTCCCGGTTTGATATACAAACCGGGACTAAAGGGGAGCACCTGGCCGCAGCGGGTCGCAGAACCCTTTAGTCCCGGTTTGTATCTCAAACCGGGACACATGGGTCCTAACGAACCGGGACCAATGGGTGATGTACTCTTGGGCGTTTTCGGGGCGACGTGGCCAGGCCTTTAGTCCCGGTGCGTGACACGGCCGGGACAAAAGGGGCCTGATGAAAGGCTTATTTTCTACTAGTGTTGATGCTATGCATCTTGTTATCCATTAGGTAAACTTAATTTCTCCCAAACTCAAACAAACAATTGTCAATTGGCTGCTCGGGTGTGGGTGTGGGTGTGTGTGTGGGTGGGGGGAGGGGGGCTATTCGTTTGCACGGGTCGCGCTCCCCTGGTTCTGGCCCTATAATGACTAGTGGTCCGCATCCGTACACCCCCCAATTTGTGAAGGGTAGTATGATCATTTGCATGTAATTATCCCGATTTAATGAGATTGTCCTGTCCGGATCTAGATCCAAGCTTCTATATCCGATCGTATCCGAGGTTTGTGCCAATGATCTTCACGCTAAGCTACCTTTTCGAGGGTGTGTCGTCGATGAAGGACATCGTCGTTTGTGCTAGTAAACACCGTAGAGGGACGATGCTGAGAGGACGGGGCCACCACTAGTTTTGCACAGATGCATATGCGTACAGGATTGCACACGACTATACTACAACTTAATAATTAGTTAATTGTGAATTATTATTTGACGGTGATCACCATACACTTAATTATGAAGGGATACATAGTAATCTCACCCCTTGTTGTGTTTTAAGTCTGATGATGGTGTAGTGAAGAAGAAGACATGACTAAAGGATGAGGTATAGGTAAAATAGATTAAGCATGCGTTAATGTTGTCACAATGGCTACACAAGAAGTGGATTGTACTTGAAAATATGTGATCCAAGGAACTAAATAAACGCAAACCAATTGGCAACTCTGGTTCTAGAGAGGAAAAAATCAATTAACAACACTAAGGTGCCGCGCGCAGGTTCTAACACCATGCAATGATGCAACCCAGAAGCTAACGACAAAATAAAAATCCAAGTTAATTTGCATAATGATGCCAAATTCGGCTGCGCTTGCATGATTTCCTGCTGGTGGCTGTTACTATCGTGGAGACAGGCCGTCGAGATCGCGGGTGTACAATTATGATGGGCGATGATTGCTACGTTTCATTTATCCAAATGTGTGTAGTGCAATGCAAGGTAATGTGAATATGTCTGGTCGATCAGTCGATGTGCGGAGTACGCGTACGTACTCACCTGAATGCAACCTATCGATGTCGCCCGTTTCTGATTAAGGGATTAGGAGTTCAAGGATCAGGTGGGAAACTGATAGTATCTGATCAAGAAAATTTTGAGTAAACTGGCTACTGATGTATAGTATTGTAGAAACGGCAGATATTATCACATTTGGTGCCGCAATGCCCCAATTTATTTAATAAAAAATCAAGTGGCTAATTCTGAGCCGACCTGGAATTAACTTAATCTTCAGGTGACAATGTCTGAAAATTCCCAATGCCCGTGACATCACTTGATCTGAGTGGCAAGTAATCAATGGTTCGGTATATTATTTCCGGTTATTATAACTCATGACAGCATGAATCGTAGAATAATCCAATAATCACCAGTGATATCTCAATCGCAGCCTATAAACAAGTAGTAAAGTCTTAGTTACAATCCTATGTGCAATCCATGTTGCAACTCGCAACTAAAACGAGTAACGAAGCTATTTTACGGTGTAGGTATTGACTAAGAATCAAATTAATTCTTAGCATACCAAAAATTAAGCTGCAAAACCACTGGCCCCCTGAGTGTCCCAGTGCTCACACAGTTCCTTCGCCTCGTGGATGCGCTGCAGCTCATTGTCCTCACCCCTGGCACCTCGGACCGAGTTGAGTGGAAGTGGAGCTCGACGACTGAGTACTTCGATAGCACGGCTTACACGGCTTTCTTCCTCGGGCTGGAATTCTTCCCCTGCGGCAAGACCATTTGGAAGACAAGGGCCCCAGCCAAGTGCAAGATCCACATCTGGCTTGCAATGCAACGGCGCATTTGGACGGCGGATCGCATGTTGCGGCATGGTATGCAATCCCACTCTAACTGCCCTCTTTGTGAGCAGGCCCCTGAGACGGCGGATCATCTCGCCCTCGGTTGCGTCCTCGCTAGGGAGGTCTGGCATGCCACGCTCCAGCGCTGCAACTTGTCGCACCTGACGCCCTTGGCCGGTGACATGCTCATCGAGTGGTGGCCCGACTCCAGGCGGCGCGTACCGCAGCAGCTGAGGAAAGGGTTCGACTCCCTTGTCCTCCTCATGGTATGGACACTCTGGAAGGAGAGGAACAACCACGTCTTCGAGCGCTCGGCGGAAACTGCTCGAGGTATCTGCAAGCGCATCACCGAAGAAGTGGAGCTTTGGAAGCTATCGGGTGCACTAGGGCTGGGCAACATTTGGAGATAGGGCTCTACACTCTTTTCCGGGCGTTGTACTCTCTTGGCATGCTCATGGTCGCCCTACCATTCTAGCACGCCTTGTACCCGCATTCCCTCTAGAATGCCGGAACCGCTGTAGTCCGCTTCTTTTCTTCTAATGCCAATGACACGCAAAGCTTTTGCGTGTTCGGAAAAAAAAATTAAGCTGCAAAACCGACTTGAATATGCTTTGCATATTTGCACCAGGTTTTTGAGTTCTGACGTTCCGAGAAGGATAACAGGAACCCCCACCCTGCTTTGCCATCTTGGAGGCCACATCACATCCACCCTCTTTGGTCTCTGCCGGTGGGGCTCGTATCAGGGCTGCAGGTCATACCATAAGAATGTTGGATGATGACCTGGATCATGGTCGGGTGGCTAATCACCTTCGAGATCTTCTCGCCGGACCTGCTCCTGATTTACGTGCACGCACGTACGTACGTACGTCGGTGAGAGCCGTCGGCTGGGCCCTGGAATCAGTTAGTAACAATTTCATAAGGGCACACATTGATTGGCATCTAACTATCCAACTGTATGATAATCCGTATTATAGTACAATAATTTGATTACTGTAACCGTTTTTGTGATTCGTCTTAATTAATCTACGTTACAGCTAACTCCATTTCTAATGATCCTACTGGGCGCGGCATGCATCCCCTTTTATATCTGCATTGGATATTTGGATCAACTGGTGGGGATTAGGACACACAGCTGTTGCTGGCTTGCTGCCGCCAATCATGGTGACAACACAACGGCTATATACATGAACTGAACTGAAAAGATATAGAGATATTTGGAACAACTGGTGGGGATTAGGAGTACTGCTTGCATAAGAAATTAGACGAGAGTGACAGGCCAGCATGACTACGTAGCATCTTGGGATTTTTTATTTACGAAATATGGTTTGATTAATCGTATGTGTTGTACCTGCATTACGGATACGAATCATGTGGGCTTGACTGGCAATATGAAATGAAATTGAGATGATATTGTACTTCAGAATGGAAGGTTGGATACAGATCATTCGTCGGCTGCATAAAACGCGTTGATCCTGAACTGCAGCCTTCTTTGTTTTTTGGTACCTGAACAGGCAGAATAGAGTGAAAGGTTGGATACAGATCATTTGTCGGCTGCATAATATCGCGAGAGAGTGGAAACCTGGCTATGCATATGTATGGGGAAAGTATACTCTCTCCATCTCATAATACTTAAATGTGTATAGATACTATTTTGTGTATAGATACATCCAATTTTAAATAAATCTCAGATAACTTTTATGGCGAGGATTTCTCGAACCACCCCCTCTGAAATCTGTGAACGAACAGGGCCTACAACATGTAATATTTAGCGTGGATTTCATTCCTAGTTT
This sequence comes from Lolium rigidum, assembly GCF_022539505.1. Classification (NCBI taxonomy): domain Eukaryota; kingdom Viridiplantae; phylum Streptophyta; class Magnoliopsida; order Poales; family Poaceae; genus Lolium; species Lolium rigidum. Next base: position 23,524,327 of record NC_061508.1, read on the forward strand.
TACCGGGTGTTGAAATATGAAATCAAAAATTAGTGCCCCCAGAGGAAGGTATGGATACAATCATATACAGAATATAGTTTGTCCGGTCCAACCGCAGGGCAGCGTGCAAAATTTTTTTTTTGAAACGGAGACAAAAGAATTTCATCATCTATTAATTAAGAAGAGTGTGTCCAGTTTTTAGAAAAAAATCGAACGAAAATCTACAACAACATGGTCAAGCTCACACACCCACATGGCCACACCCGAAACAAAATGACCACACCCTCTCTAGCAGTATAGCCAACACATGAGACCACAAAGCGACACGAACATACACTCCAAACACGACCCACCAACACCACGCCGACAAAACATGTCATGACATTGGGGGTACCTATCAAACCACTGCGGATCTAGGGCAGGCAACAGCTAAGGTGGCGAGAAAATCGCAAACCTTTTTGGCGTGCAAATTTTCATGCCGCGTGATGATTTCATCGTAGTTTGGCTTGGTTTCCACTCTACTTTAGCAGATTGGGCTGATATAAGAACAGGAATTTTGAGGAATTTGTGATGCACGGCTAGACCTCCAAATTGCCAAGCCCGGCATTGCCCAAAGCATACGAATGATCATCAGATTGTTGCAAGCAGAAGCTAGAGACAGGCCGTGCTGTCTGTGTACAACTGCTCGGGCACAGCAGACCCAGCAGCGACCTGTGCCGCTTCAGTTCAACCTGACAACCTGGATAATTCCTACAGGCTCACTCACATCGTTTTCCCCGTCGCCGCATCCCTTGTGTGCACCGGTCCACCTAGCTTGTGCACAGCGGTCCAAAGGACCGAGAACCCTGATTAATGAAGCACCTCGAGTTTCAGCTGAGCATGAAAGGAATGATACTGAAACTGACGAAGGAATAGCATTGGAGAAATGTGTTGTCCCAACCCGTGCATGTCCGGCTTTAACGTTCATGACACACAGTATTGCTAAGTTTCATTGACAAACATTGTGTTTCAGTTTGGGCAGACACAATAAAACATAAAGATACCTAATGACATCGTGCACGGGACAATCGCCGTATCTCATAAACATTGGCCCAGAATATGAGCGTCCTTCTCGCATGCATGCCATACCAGGAGTAGTTAGAGTACTTGCTTATAGACAGAACAACAGAACATGCTTCACCGCGAAAAGTTTAGACTTCAAACAAGATAGACAAGAATTGACCTTAGGTGTAAGATGCTCTACACCGCATTCAAGGGAATAACCCAGAACATGAAAAGAGAGCGATTCTCTGCATTTACACCATTTCTACATCATCAAAGGCGCGATTTATGTAGGCAGAAGTATGCCTGACAGAGCCTAGTTTCTACACTTAAGAAGAAAAGAAAAGCCCTACCTGCAAATATGCAGATTTATCTCACCAGTCACACTATTCACAATTTCCACAGCCAATCTTTGTTCATCCACCCCCATCTAATCCTATGTTTTATGTGACAGAAGGAAATCTAGGAATGATACCAGACAACCTAAACAAATAAATAGAAAGGGTAGAGCAACTACCGCCAAGTTGTCCCTGGAGAGCTCCCAACTGCCCGAGCATCGGCCAGCGAAAGAGCCATGGCCAGCATCATCTGCTCTTCAAAGCTATCAGGGACAGTCCCAATGCTAGATACATCGGAAGCAGCCAGATTGGCAGCCCCAGCCTCCACTGTAACATCAGAGCCAGCAAAACTGGTACCGGCCTCAGCCGCCTCTGACCACCCGTCATTGTTAGAGTACTCCGTACCCTCTCTTGTTTGCCGAGTTCTGCTGGTTGATGGTTCCTCAACTCTAGTTCCTGACGAACTACTCCCAGCTACGCTCAGGTCATCTGTAAAAGACCGTTGTGACCTGCTGAGAATATCATGTCTCGATGTTTGGCAAATGGCGGTGCTGGAAGAATCTCCAAGCATATGTTGTTGCTCGGCTAAAGCTGCGACCGCACAAGCAAATCCACCGGAAGGCGCTGCCTCAGCTGAAGCGGACACAGATGCATTATGACATCTTGGAGGAAGTGTTGGTGGTACAGCACCTGTGCTGCCTGGATTTCCTAAGGCTTCCTGATCCTGCACATGGTAATTTTAACAACATGGTTAGTATTGTCCTTTCCCAAATTAACACAAGCAGTGTGTACAACTCAGTCTAATGGTGTTTTCATCATTACAAAATGTATAACTATACAGATGGAAGCCACCTAGCCACAGACATGACAATGGTCGGTATGCATAAGTTTTAAAGTAACATATGCAGGTTCACACATCAAATGACGAGCAACAAATTGATTTATGATAATATAAGGATTTTTTACATTAATTTGCATGTAACTCAAAATGATATTGAATCAACTAATGAAACATGAATAAACACATGATGATTTTAAATGAAAAGCAGCTATTATGTGAATCAAGATGATGAACAGCAAAATATGTACCTAGTATGGCAAAGCTGTATTATTAAGATTTCATACAATCATTATCCTTACAAACTACACTAAATGAACATATCATTTCATGTGAGGTGGAAGCAAAAAATGTGACCTATCCCTGTATAACCCTCTCTGAAACTTAGCTGGCGAGCTCTTTAAGAAAAAGGAACAAATCAAGTTATACAGATTTAACAATTTTCGAAAATAGGTTCAGCAAGAGATCTGATTCAGCAATATCTTAACATACTTGTACAGAAAGCCAAATTGCTTCCATAAGCATAACTTCTTCAAGGTCCATGTCGAAATTACCTTCCCTGCATTTCAAGGAATTCATCAGTAATGTTAATATCAAAATACTACAATAATTACAACATAGACGAATACAATTAGTAAGAGGAAAGGGATGACAGCAAGTGTGTTCTTATGGTTTCTCACTAGCACATTTTTTTTCTCATGGTTTCTAAGACAGAAACACTGCTTGCATTGTCTAGATTGTATCTCCTCTAAATGACAAAGAGATAATGAAACTAATAAGATGCTGCTCAGATACGGGATGAACTTCATAGAGACTTAAGCAACAGGTGAGAAACGGCACAATTCTGTTTTCAAACTGTATCTATGATCCTTAAAGCAGGTGCAAATTCGAACTCAATAGACCTTTCCTGGAAAAGACTACCAACTACCAAGAAACACAAAATTCATATAGAAAACCGGGGGATTTTATAATTTGCCACACTTTTCTTTGCACTTCTATTATTTGCCATTTTATGTGTCACTGACAGGTGGTGGTCATGTGGCAAATAATAGACACTATAAAGAAAAGTGTGGCAAATCATAAAATATCCCCATATTATTGTATTGTCTACAAATGAAATCCACTTCACATAATGCATATGTAGAGATTCTCATATTATTTTAACACAACTAAACTGAAGATATTCTAGAAAAATCAAATGGATAAATAATTGATCACTTATAATAAACATATATATGTAGTGCTTAGCTAAGGTGCAACACAGAGTTAGCTGTATTAACTGATCATTCAACAACCATTTAGCTTCAAATAAAGAGCAACATAATCAAGGTTTCAAGGGCATCTGGAAGATGTTCAATCAACTGATACAGAAAAAGAATAGACAAAATCTTAAACTGTCAGTAATATGCCTACATGATACTGCCAGAATCCCAAGACCTTACTTGACAACAAACATGACAAGATACAAGTATATAACTGATACAGGCTGTTAATTATTAATTGCCGGACCATTGCTACTGTAGCAGCTACACAAAATGCACAAACATCTACAAGGAGTTACATATAGTTAGTTGTGACATTCTCTGACAAGGGCTAAGCAATGATATTTAACTAGAGACAAGTACAAGTAAAGGGCAGCCTGGTCAAGGTTTCAAGGGCATCTCCAACATGCCAATTAATGGGTACAGAAGAGTATAGACAAATATCTTTGGCTGGTAGTAATATTTTCTACATGGTAGTGCCATGACCTTTCTTGACAGCAAACATGACAACAAATGAGTATATATAGATACGTGAAGTTACTTATTGATCACCCTTACATATAGTAAGCTGCCACGTTTAGCAGTGAGGTTGCAACGATATTTTTGAGTAGAGATAAGTACACATTGTAATGTATCAAATTTTCCAGTTAGGTGCAACAGATGATTAATTACTTTGCCCACAAAACTTTCAGTGAGGGTTCAAACATTGAAGCAACAATAATAATTCCAGTACTACAACATCCTTTTATCTAGAAAGCACAAACAATCCCCAATGCACAGAAGCAACCACAAAAACACAAGTTGAACAGAATAGAAGGTGCAAAATGCATAATCAGTACATACCGCATCTGCTTTAAGCGCTCAGCATTTTTCAATAGCAGCTCTGATTGCTGTGCTTGAGACAAGAGCACATCATTGCCTTGCACACCACTCGCAGCTATCAACAAAACAGATATGTTCAGTCAGCAACCGCCCACCAAACATAAGAGGAACAGATAGGCCTAGAGCAGGCAGCCTACACACCTGGGGTGGATGTGCCACCGGTATCACAGCATTCAACTATTGTTATTGCGTCGGCCGAAGCAGCCGCCGTCTGCTTGTTCTTGAGCCGCTCCGCGTCCTCCTGGAGTTCCTGATGCCGCATCCTGATCTGCGCCTCGATCACCCTCTGCTCCTCCTGCACAGAATTGCCCCAGTTGGTAAAGACTAAAACATAGCAGAAAGCACCAACTAAGAGAGTTTTACTAGGGTGACTCACAATCTGCTCGACGCCCTTCTCCTCCTTGGTCTTGACGCCGCGGTACTCCACCGCGTAATTCAGCATCTTGCAGTATGGGCACCTTAAAAGTCATTAAGGAACAACTAGGCTGTGGTGCTCGGAAGCGTAACACCAGAACAAACATCATCTAGTGCTATCCTAGTAGGCTAGTAGTAAGAACCTATGAGGAATGGGGTAAGGATACTGCGTGGGGCGGCAGGAGGTGGGCGATTTCATCTGGAGGAAGCACTCTGCACGCAAAACAGGAGAGGGAGTCAGTCAAACACCAACCGAAGGCGTGGGGAGCACACCCATCTGGAATGGAATTGTGAACCCACCGGTGCAAATCCCCTTGGCGCAGCACTTGGACCGGTTGAGGCTGGGGTAGAACTGCAAGGGCATGGGAAAAAAAAAATGGTCAAATCTTCCCGAGGCAGAAACGCTAGGTTGCGGCGGGTCGCGGGACTTACAAGGAAGCAGATGGGGCACTCGTCGAGGTCGGCGCGCGGGTCGTCGGCGCCCGGGTGGCATGGCGCGAGCTTGGCCTCGACGATGAGGCGGCGCAGCTTGCGGAGGTCGATGTCCGGGTGCGGGTAGAGGCCCTGCGGCGCCGTGTAGCGCTCGTCGACCGCCGGGCGCCGGCGCCGCCCCCCGACCCGGTTGCCCATCCCCACCAGCAGCAGCCAACAACAACAACGCAGCGACCCTTCCCTCCCAAGTCTCCAACCCAACCCCACGCGAGAGACGACTCGTGTACTGACTAACTAAACCCTCGTCAGCGGCCGCGCCCACCCACCGAGCACCTACCCGCCCGCTTAACCCCCGAGAGGGGCGGAGGGGCCGAGGGAGGCGCCGGCGGCGCCGGCGAGGAAGAGGCGGAGGAAGACGACGACGGAGAAGAGACGAGAAGGCAGTGGGGAAGGAAGATTTGTGACGAGACGATACGATCTCCCTCTCAATCGCCCCCCCTCTCAATCGCTTTCAGGCTGTGGTCTGGCCAGAAACCGCACGCAGATGCAGAGCCAAAAGCAGCAGATTCTTCCACGCTCCCACCCTCGGCCTGGTGGATTAGGTTCCCTCTCCTTCTGTATATATGTATATATATATATATAATCTCTTTCTCTATCTAGAGTTCCCTGACTGACTTTATCATCTCTCTTGGCTCGCCTATGTAATCTCTATCTCTCTCTGCTTTGTCGGGTCAAACACTCAAGCCCTGCTAATTCCTCTTGCTAAATCTCGCTGCGTGTGGGGCCGCATAAGCTGCTGATTCCGCAACAGACAGTCAGACGCGTTGGATGATTGGAACAAAGATTGGGACAAGCAAGTCCACAAGCAAGCAAGCAATTATCGATCTCGCTAGGAGAGTTGTGTGATCAGCTACAGCTGATGGTGCGTGATTAATTGGGGATTTTGATTTTGACGGGTCCATAAACGTGGACGTGATTAAACTTACTTAACCGCCAGACCGTCCAGCTTTGTTTAGCAGTAGCTCTTGTCGTCTGTGCTGCTCTCCCTCGAGTCAGATGCAGATGTTTATGGGACATGCCCACGTTTTTCATTATTTATCTTTAATAACCAAAAGTTAAGCCATAAAGAGACGTCCCGTCTGCGGTTTGGGAAACCTTGCACCCCACCCCCTCCCCCCGTTGGCGTAGCCTCGCCACGGTGGCTCCCGCCACCGAAGGTGTTTGGGGGAGGGTCGCAATGGACGTGAAGGAAAACCTGAAACCCGCTTCCCGAATTGGATGACCACGGCGTCTTTAGATGTCGTGCCCTCCTTCGAGGCGTCATTTTGGGAATGTTGGGAGCCACTCTTTGGCAAAGCTGGGCCTTGATTGGGTCGATGTCTTCGGCTATCGTCAGTGTGCAACCACCACTGGCTTGCCCCCCCCCCCTTCCTTCAACTCTGACTTCCTTTTCGGGGGACGTGGACCATCTGGCGGCGCTCCATACCTAGTTGAGGTAAGTAGTGTGCCATGTGTTGGGTTTCGCCAGTTTTCCCTAGAAATGTTGTGCCGTATTGGTATTTCTTGTCTGGCTCCGCTTTTAAACCAAACAAGTGGGTGTCGTGTTGGTTTTTCTTGTCTAGATACGCTTATAAACCAAGCAGATGGGTGTCGTGTTTGTATCATTTTTCAGCTAGATTTCCTTATAAACTGGTCAGTTATCTTCTTTTTAATGAAAAGGTAGAGCTCATGACGGTTGCTCCAAAAAAAATTAAATCATATATATAAGAAGTATTCCCTCTTTTCAATAATTCTTGTCGTAGTTTTAATTTAATTTTTTTTTTGAGAACACAGTACAACGCAGACGCTCACAAACACCCCTATGAACGCACGCACACCCTACCCCTATGAGCACCTACGAGGGACTGAGCCGGCATATCTTGAGGTTGACGAAGTCACCACTGGCGCCTCGCTGTTGACGGGCACGTCACCTACCACAGAAAGCATAGCGCCGGTTAAATCCTGAAATAAATCCAGGTAAATGCAAACACCCATGTCAAGTCTAGGACTTGAACCTGGGTGGGCTGGTTCCACCACAAGGGACCTAACCACCAGAGCCAAGCTCTGTTTGCAGTTTTAATTTAAATTTGCACTAAAACAATGGCAAACATTTATGAAATGGAGGAAATATATATTTGATATAATTGGTATCATTATAAAGTGTTTTTAATACAAATCTAACCATACCAATTATGTACTATATAATCAAGATTAACGCGCATTTTCTACCCGAATATAGCTACACACTTCTGACGTCTGTTAACACTTCTCCCATCCCGATAAAAAAACGAGCCATATTTTCAACCGTAGTGGATAAAAAATAACACATCGTTCCCCCACCCGGGTAAAAATAATAAGCTATCTCTTTCAACCATACGGATAAAAATAACGCATAGTTCCTCCATTTAAAAGAACAAGGCATCTTTCCAACAGTACCAAATAAAAATAACACATCATTCCTCTATCCACATCCACATAAAGAATAAGCATCTTTTTCACCATCCAGAAAAAACATCCAGTCGGTTCAGGGAACGACAAGTTTAACACCTTAAGTCGATCTATGGTAAAAAATATTCTGTAGCATGATCCAAAGGCCAGATCGATGGTGGGTGCGTAGCGATCCTCCATGGTAGCTGCCTATTTTGGTAATCAAGATATTATTGCTCGATATTTTCCGTTAAAGTGCTCTTAAAATACTACAAGATAAAATTGTGCGTTGTTCAAAAATTGGGAACCGGAGTAGAATATGTTCGTCGATTCGTTGGAAATGTAGCAAGCTGGTACGTCGCTGTGGGGCTGGGCATGGGGAAATGGTCAGTACGAATGTACGATCGTGGTGGCCAAATTGTCATCGTACCAATTCTTCCTTGGTTGGTTCAGCGTATCAGGAAACAAGTTGTTAGTTCCGGGAAGAAATAAGAATACATTGTACACAAGATAATGCAGACGCAACGTACGAGAGTCGATGGTGCTGACAGCCTAGCTCAGGATTTGGAACTTACCCGGCAGACATGGACCGATCGACGAGTGGCACGGTGGCGACAGCGATCTAAGGCTGCTCGCCGACGACGACCGCCTGCAGCAGTGAGGCCTCGATTTGTTTTAGCCCCAACTGCAAGTGCTTTGGAGTGGTTCAGGATCTGCCTGCACTTGTTGCTTGTTGCAAGCTGTGCTAGATTCTGCGAGCAGTAGAGAAATCATCAGACTAGCTTTTGATGATTGAGATTCAGTGAGCCGGCCAGGTACGTTCGTTCTGGCAATCCAGGTGTTCCCGCAGCCGTCTTAGTACTACGGAACTGACGCGAGCACTCAAACTGCAGTTTTATACACTGAAACTGAGATTCTATTGTTCGTCTGAGCGTGGAAGAGACTGAATTACACGCTTGCTTGGTAGTACTACTATGTGTACATAAAGATAAAATAAATGTAGGTATGCAATCTTCGATCATGGAAACATTGTAAAATAGACTCTTGAATTACCCCAAAACTATATATATCTTGATTCTTTAACCTTTTCAAATGAATGGAGAAGATCTTACAATGGGTTGCAATTTTTTTAAAGGGAACCATTCACTGGAATCACGTAGTACCCTTATTCTCGTGACTATTAAGAGTATCCACTTGCTTGCAAGTTGGAGCCAACCAGCCTCTCGAGCTCGTAATCTATCCGTCAATCAATTTTGATTATTTCATGCATATCATTGCTAAACACTTCTGGATCTGGAAATTTCTTAGTCGAGACATATCCTACCTGGCTACGATTCTACATCACAATTATTTGTATCATCTTCTCGCTGCTTCTGAAGAGAGAGTTTGGTGTAATGGTAGAGTATCTTCACTTGTGCCGTGGAGGTTCTCAATTCAAATCGACCTCTTTGAATATAACAAGGGGAAAGCAGCCTATAAATTCACTTCTCACACCCCACAATGTGTGGGAGGTTTGGACATTGGGGTGCCTTCTCATCTTCTTGCTCCTCCTGAATTTTAAGGCTGGCCTCAATTTTTAATGGAAACTAAGTAGTTGATAATACCTAAAGGGAGGAAACATACGCGAATATAAAGGGCAGATAAAAACCACCCTATGATGAGAAGTACTCCATCTGTTACATAATTCTTGCCTCAAATTTGAATATATCTAAACATATTTTTGTGAATAGATACATTTAAATCTGGATTACCAAACAAAGTATCTAGCTAAATATTCATCAATGATGTTTCTTTTGTAGGCTCGCTCTGTATTCATGATCGTAAATGTATTTAGCCCCATGTCTCTCCAACTACATTTTTGAAAAATATTCGGTGATACATGATGAGGGATATATTCATCACTTTCTTTGAGGGAAGCACCCCTGCCACTATAGCAGGCAGCCACTGCTTGAGTTGGTAGATGACATGAGGCATCCTATAATGGGAAGTTTCCACATGTTTGGTGTACAAAACAAAACGGGAAGTTTTTACTAACAAATTTATCATCTATTTATCTATTTATTTATCCTGGACCAAATGATGACAAGAAAACATAACCCGAAGTCTGAAACTAGATTTAAGTTGTTGCTGAAATTGAACAACGAATGATTAGAGATATCTTGAGCGACTTGGTTAAATAGCAAGTGTATAGTCTATAGTAGGAGGTGTGTATACGCTGGACTTATGGTGAAGCCATTGTACACTAAGTGAGAATACACACAACAATGTTTTTTACTAGGTTGGGCCGTCTTTATGAAGCACGCTTAATCCTACGTTAGGAGAGCGTCAATGGGTTGATCATTGACCCCGGGCCGTGGACACTTCTAGGGGCAAAGTTAACTACTGCACTCATCGGTGACTTCTTGGATCTGAAAATAGAGTTTGTGTTGGAGCTCTACCAGTCTCCTCCTCAGAACTACCCTTCATGGTGGTAGGTAGAAGAGTAAAATGGTAAAGCTTGTTCCATAGCACATGAGGGATGTGGATGAGAGAGGAGGTGTGCCATGGTACATGGTGGGCTTGCCTAACTAGGCCTTCACCTAACGGGCTTCTTGCTTCACGGGCTTCATCTTTGATCTCGTCTTTCATCTTTGTCTTGATCTTTGACATGTTGACCATGCCATGACTTGTTGACTAATCTTAGGCTCTTAGCTTGCTTTTGCTTAAGTTTTATCCACTTAGGCACCTAGTAGGCTTTGGGGGGGGGGGGATTAAGAGGATGAAACTTAGTCTACAACACCATCTGTTGTGGGTATACTTCATAGGTGTACCATCGACAGTGCCTAGATCCGGCAAGCCCTGGTGGCCCACAGACGGTGATGAGGCATGTGGCCCATCGGGCGGCCCAGTTGCTGTTGATCGTGAAGGAAGAAGTCCAGCCCGGGATCGGCGGGCCGGATCCGCACCGACATAGGAGTAACCCGGATCCATGGAGGCCCATGAGGAACCCGGATCCGATGCGACGTATATGGAAGGCGGATCCGTGACGTGCACGGCAAGATATTGTACCGTAGTTAGGCTATCCGTAATCCGGCTAGGACTCTCCATGTAAACCCTAGATTCGTGCGCCTTTATAAGCCGGATCCCGGAGCCCTAGAGGCACAACCACAACTCATTGTAACAACGCGAAAGCGCCCGGATAATTCCGGACAAGCAGCGGTAGGCCCTGTCATCGTGCAGGTGTTCCGAAGCTGGGTAACTCGCGTACCACCGTCCCGTGTGCACTCCGCCCTATGGCCCCTACTTCTTCTCCCCCTCGTGAGGATCCCTCCTCCGGGGTACCGTCGATTAGGCAACGACAGTTGGCGCCCACCGTGGGGCCTGCGGCGTCTCGGAGGCCGGAGCCGGGAGGGTTCCGCCATGGGAAGCTACGACGACACCATCGGCGTGGGGCGTGTCCTTACTGCCGGAAATCTGCCGATCGTCCCTCCGGATGAGTGTTGGATTCCGGCTAAACCGACCCCATCAAGCTCTCCATCGTCCCGGTTGGCGGCATACACATCTTCATCGGGAAACCGTCGATTCCGACGGAAACCCACCAGTAAGTAAGCGCCGACGCGACCGCCGGCGAGCGAGGACGTAGTCGCGAAGATCCGATCCGAGACGCCGGAACTTCCTAGCGAAGATTCCGCCTTAGATCCGGAAAAATCAAAACCCACCCAATCCGCCCCTGAGCAGGAAGTAACGGTGGAAGACCAATGCGGATCCGCACGGGTCTCCCGGGTGTTAGAGAAGCAAAGGTGTCACTTCGTACACTTCTTGGCCCATACCGCCGGAACCGCCCCTCATGGAGCCGGGCCGGTCCCGAGCGAGTCGAGGCCCCGGAAAACAACGCTGCTCCGGATCAGCGAGGAGGCCGTCGGAGAAAGCGAGACTCCGGCTGAAGAATCGATTTTGGGTAATCTGAGCCCAATTTCGGAGACTCCCCGTCCATGGAATCCGATGACTTCGTCACGCAAGCTAGGGAGTACGGTTTCGGCGACCAGCACGAAGTCGACTCCGCCCGGCCCTAAGCGAGGTTCTCGCAGCCGTAGCGGCGCTTGGAGAAGACGGATCCGAAGCGGCAGACACTCAATCCGACCCCCAGCCATCTCACCATGGATCTCCGATGTCGCGGGAACGGCCCCGTAGGGATCCTTCCTCGGAGAGCCTCCTGTCGCCTGAAGAGATAGTCGCACAAGCACGCATGGATTTGGTCGCAAAGTCGAGACGTCCTCAACAAGCCAATAACCCCGGCGATGCCGCAGATCCGGAGGCTTTAGAGGCCACGAGAAAGGAGATGCTGGCCATGGCCAAAAAGTTTGCCAATACCGCGGCTGCTATATTGGATGAGAGGAAGAAGCCGCACGGATCATGGATCGCTTTGAAAGACAGGATCGCGAAGTCACCGCAACGCTCGAGCAAGTGAAGAGTATGAGAGCGGAGTGGGAGGTGAAAATGACCTACGCACAGGCGGAGGCTGATAGAATCGTCAGAGAAGCAATCCCTCCCCACTTCGCAACCCCTGCCGAACAGCAGCCGCTCGCTACCCCAAAGGACAACTTGGCAAGAGCTGCGGAAATTCTGAAGAAAAGTGACGAGGAGGTTGACATCAACTACTTGCGCACACTCGTCGCTTCGGCGGTTAAACAGCGAGCAAGGCGGATACTTCGCGCAAGTTGGAATCTAACCCGGAGCATTGCGTCTCCACTGCGCGAAGGACGCCGCAACAATCGCCATCGAGATGACGAGTCGCGAGCCGGATCCTCGGAACGCGGAAGGAAAGCCGGGAACACCCAAATCCGATCCCCGTACCATCAAAGACGCCACCGTCGGATCCGAGAAAGGGAAAGGATGCAATGTACTCCGGACGAGACAAGTACCGCAACGCCTCTCCTCCGCCTAATGGTTACCCACGTCCCCCTCGTCGCCGTAGTCCAGTCGGAAACACCGGGCCTCAAGGGCATGGTGGAATTATTATCCGCGACATCGTGATGCCTTCCGGAAGCCGGAACAGGGAGCGCACGCCGGAGCCTCGCCGGAATCAGAACAATGATCGTGAGCCCGAGCCTAGGAGGAGCCGGAATGAGGAGCGCGAGCCGGAGCCCCGCCGGGCCGGACGACCGGGGCAGCACGGCGTCATGGCGAAGGCAGCCACGGGAGCCGGAGCCGGCACCGGGAGGGCCGGGGAGAATCTGCGGCGGAAGCGAGAGGTCGGATCGGCCCCCTCGCAGGTCTCCTCACCACCACCTAGCGGTGGCGGCGGAGGTGGAGGCGGAGGCGGTGGCCGGAGATCTCGCTCTCGCTCGCAGTCCCCCGTCACGGCTCGCGCGACGCGGCGGGAACGCCTCAACGAATACGGAACCGACTACATCGGACCGAAGTGCTTTGGCAGGATGATTCGAGAGGAGCCGAAGCCAAGGAGCTCCCTCAAGTTACCCGGAAACCTGAAGCATTATGATGGCACCGAAAGGCCGGATACCTGGATCGAGGATTACTACAATGCAGTAACCTTCGCCGGAGGAACCCCTAACATCGCCTGCCGCATGCTCCAGTTGTATCTTGTAGGACCAGCCCGGATCTGGCTCGAGCGACCTCGAGAAAAACTCCATCTTTTGCTTGGTTCGACACGAAGACCGCTTTTGAGAAACACTTGGAGGCACCTACAAAAGACCCGCCTACAGCAAGTGATCTACAAGCTTGTATCCAGAAGAAGGGAGAAACCTCAAGAAACTTCCTCACACGATGGTTGGCATGCGAGGACGAGTGCGAAACGTCGATCACACCACTCGCCATGTACGCCTTCATTGGTGGATTGCGAGAGAGGAGGATTGCTGAGGCATAAGCTCACATGTTTAGCTAACGCCAACAATCTGACCTTGGACGAGATGATCTCCATTGCCAGTGATCACACTGCCGCCGATGACGACGCAGGCGGGGATCTCGCAGCCACAGCAATTCCCCTGCACCAACAAAAGAAGAACCGTGATAATCGGTAACAACGACGGCCACAAACGCAAAAATCCCGATGACCGGAAAGAGTGGCGGATCCGACATGGTCGCCATGGCATTCCAACGCGGAGGATCAGGAGGCGGAAGAGGACGCGGCCGTGGAGGCGGAGCCGGCAGGGGTCAGCAGCATACCTCCGAGGTCACTGCTGGCGGATCCCGCGCTCCGCAAACCTACGAGGAGTACGGAGACATGCCCCTGCTCGGCCCACTTGGATCCGGCTACGGGAAGTCCACGCACACCAACCGCAGCCGCAAGTGGGTCAACGACCTAAAAAATGACCGGAGGCGAGGATACAAGCGAGCCGGAAGCACCGCCCACGCGGCAAAGGAGGCAAGGGCAAGAACAAGGACAAGGAGGAGGACAGGTTCGAGGCGATGGACGAGGATGATAACTCGCCGGATCCCAAAGCCGGATCCGCAGGTAAATCCAACCCCTTTGAGAAAAAGAGCGTGGGGGCTTACCACACCTTCCTCGGAACCCCCACGATCCGCGCTACAAAATCAGCTACCCGGATCCCGAACGCCACGGTTCACGGACGTGCCGCAGATATGTCGGGTGGTCGGAAGTTCCGTGCACATTTGACAGGGAAGATCATCCCGCCATTGTGCCAAAAGAATACTACGCCTTGGTTGTGAGTCCCCGCATAGACGGGTATGACTTCTCCAAGTGCCTCATGGATGACGGAGCCAGCTTGAACATCATGTACCTGGAGACTCTGGAGCGGATGAACCTCACCAAGGAACAGCTCAAACACAGTACCACTGAGTTTCACGGCGTGGTTCCGGGTAAGAAGGCGAACTCCCTCGGCAGCATCACACTCCCCGTGGCTTTCGGCGATGTTCATAATTTCCGCGAAGAAAAGATCACGTTTGAAGTGGTGCCCTTCAAGAGCTCCTACCACGTCATCTTCGGCGAGGCCCACCTACCACAAGTTCCACGCAAGAGCGTGCTATATCTACAACAAGCTCAAGATGCTGGGTCCCAATGGAATGATCACCATAACCGGAGACTACAAAAAGGCTCACGAGTGCGAGTTGGGCGAAGCCGCCTTCGCGAGTCCGTCATATCCGGAGAAGAGCTAAAAGGCTACGGGGCCGCGGTGGATCCGGCCGAGATGCGAGACCACCAAGAAGCGAGATCTCCGAACAGAAAAACTCCTTCGGGGCCGCGATTGAGACCAAGAAAGTCGGCTTCAAGGAAGATGACCCTAGCAAGCAAGTCTCGATCGGAGCCAACATGGACCCCAAATAGGAAAGCGCGCTCGTCGAGTTCCTCCGCGCTAACATGGATATCTTCGCATGGCAACCTTCGACATGTCCGGAGTACCTAGGGAACTCGCCGAGCACTACCTCAACATAAATCCGGGGCTAAACCGGTGAAGCAAGCTATGCGACGCTTTGGAGATAAGAAGCGCCGCGCCATAGGAATGGAATTAGCAAAGTTACTAGAAGCAGGTTTTGTAATAGAAGTTATCCACACCGATTGGGTCGCGAATCCCGTCCTTGTACCCAAAAGAACACTGAAATACTAAGAATGTGCATCGATTACTCCGGCTTGAACAAACATTGCCCGAAGGATCCGTTCCCCTGCCGCGCATTGACCAAGTCATTGATTCGACGGCGGGGGCGGAACTTCGTGTTTTCTTGATGCGTATTCCGGGTACCATCGGATCCGGATGAAGGAATCCGACCAAAAGGCGACTTCATTCATCACCCCGTTTGGCACTTCTTGCTATGTTACTATGCCTTTTGGTTTGAAAACGCAGGTGCCACCTACCAACGTACGATGCGGCGATGCACGAAGGACCAAATTGGCCGGAATGTGCACGCCTACGTCGACGACATCGCGGTCATGACCCGGAAAGGATCCGACTTGATCGGCGACCTCACGGAAACCTTTGAGAATCTCCGTCGGTACAAGATGATGTTGAATCCGGCTGAAGTGCGTCTTTGGCGTGCCGGCCGGAAAACTCCTTGGCTTCATAGTCTCTCACGGAGGCATTGAGGTTAACCCGGAAAAGATCAAGGCAATCACGTGTATCAAACGGCCAACTTGTCTCAAAGATGTGCAACGACTAGCTGGTTGTGTCGCAGCAATCGATAGGTTTGTTAGCCGTCTTGGCGAGAAGGCGCTACCTCTGCACAAGTTGTTGAAGAAAACGAGACAAATTTGTGCGGGACGACGCAGGTGACGCTGGCTCTTCGAGGGTTGAAGGAAATACTTACCTCCCCGCCTATCCTGGCAGCCCGGCGAGTCAGAGCCAATGCTCCTTTATCTGGCAGCTACCAACAAAGTCATCAGCCTCGTCATTGTGGTGGAGCGAAAGGAAGAAGGTCATGAATATGACGTCCAAAGACTAGTCTACTACATAAGCGAGGTGCTGACGGAGTCAAAGCAAAGATACCCTCACTTTCAGAAGCTAGCTTATGGAGTTTTCCTAGGCAGCCGGAAGGCTGAGACATTACTTCCAAGAGCACCCGATAATGAGTTGTGAGCAAAGCTCCGCTGTCAACAATTCTCAACAACGCCGACGCAACAGGACGGACGGCTAAATGGGGCATTGAATTATCCGCCTTCGACATCGCCTACAAGCCAAGGACTGCGGTAAAATCCCAAGTCCTGGCAGATTTCGTTGCGGATTGGACGAAGCTCCGGATGCAAGTCCGGAGCCGGAACCGAAAACATGGGTCATGCACTTCGACGGATCCAAGCAGCATCAAGGCTCGGGAGCGGAGTCACCCTGAAGTCCCCTACCGGAGAAGAACTACGAGTATGTTACGCAGATCCACTTCGAAGCTACAAATAACATGGCGGAATACGAGGCTCTACTACACGGATTGCGCATCGCTAAGGAAATAGGGATCAAGCACATCATTTGTTGCGGAGATTCCGACACAGTAGCACAGACAAGTAGCGGAACCTGGAACGCCGAAATTCCGTCATGGCGGCCTACGGAGACGAAGTTGACGAGATCGCCAAGAGCTTCCTCGGATACGAAGTCAAGTACGTCGAGAAGAGACGACAATACGGCGGCGGACATGCTATCCAAGCTCGGATCCGGCAGAAAGCCAATTCCGCCTGGAATTTACCTAGAGCATCTCCAGGATACCCTCGGTGAAGGGCGCTAACCCGGAAAACCCGAAGTGGCGGTGTCTCGGCTAAAGAGGCATTGGCTACCATTCCGGCTTGGACACAGCCTTTCCTGGACTACCTCATCGATCAGAAATTGCCGGAGGACGAGGTCCTCGCACGCCAGATCATCAAACGAGCACGATCCTACACAATTGTCGATGGACAGCTCTACAAACGAAGCGCAACGGGGGTATTTCTCAAATGCGTCTCCAATCAAGATGGCATTGAAATCCTCAGAGAGATCCACGCAGGGGACTGCGGGCACCATGCCGCTCCCGGGTCACTCGTTGCAAAAGCTTTTCGGCTAGGCTTTTATTGGCTCACGACTAAAGAAGATGCTTGATAAGATAGTCAAGACCTGCCGAGGTTGTCGGTACTACGCTACTCAACCAAACGCTCCGGCCCAAGAGCTGAAGACCATACCTATCACCTGGCCATTTGCGGTGCGGGGGCTCGATATGGTTGGTAAGTTAAAACGATCATCTCCTGGTGGTTGTGAATACCTCCCGGTCGTTGTTGACAAGTTCGGCAAGTGGATCGAGGCCAAGCCGAGTGAGAAAAGCCGACGGTGCTACGGCACTAAAATTTGTCATCGGCCTCGTAATGAGATTCGGCATCCCACACGGCATAATCACGGATAATGGCACAAACTTCGCTCGGGGAGAATTGAAGGATTCTTTGTGAGACAATGGGGATTCGATTGGACCTTGCATCTGTGGCTCACCCACAATCCAATGGTCAAGTCGAAAGAGCTAACGGTCTAATATTATCAGGAATCAAGCCACGCCTTGAAGAACCGTTGCGACGAGCAGCTGGAGCTTGGGCCGATGAACTAGACGCTGTTTTGTGGAGTTTGCGAACTACCCCTAACAGGTCAACAGGGTTTACCCCTTTCTTCCTGGTATACGGATCCGAGCGCGTGATTCCCTCCGACATCATCCACGATTCACCGCGAGTTTCCGCCTATAATGAAGAAACAGTCGGCGAGGCCGGATGGCTATCTCGTGGACCTGATTGAAGAAGCTCGGAACCTAGCTGACCGGCGCTCCGCCATCTACCGGCGAAGCTCGACGCTATCACGGTCGTCGAGTTCGGAAACGCTCCTTCATGGCCGGAGACCTGGTCCTCCGCCTTCGACAGGTGAAAGACCATAAGCTGCAATCTCCATAGGAAGGACCCTTTGTCGTTAGCAAAGTGCTTCATAACGGATCATACTACCTTGTCGATTTCCGCGAGCTGAGGGATAGACACCGCTAAGCGGCGCCGGAAACGCAAGCGTGAGGATCCGGATGACATCTATGATGAAACAGATCGCCCTTGGAATATAGCACAGCTACGTCCTTTCTACACTTAGCATATTTTTCCGAGTTACAAACTCTGTAATAGTTATACATGATCAATGAAATAAAAGCTTATGGTTCACTCTTTGAGTCTTTTACCTCCTTTACTTGTTCATTTTAGATCGTGTATGTTTTTTCCGACTAAAACCGCAGAGCTGGATATTTTCCGCCTAGGCGTGTATAAAAGTTGTGATTTCTAAAATCGTCCTTTAGGACGTAAGCTTAAGTTTTCCGATTAAAGTTGTTATCTGTTGCGAACTCGTGGATTCCTAGTAGCGATTTCCGGCACCTATGCACGAGGGCTTGTTTCCGCGGTTATGGACGGATTGCCATTGGGCTTCGTCGCCGGCCGGCGAGCATCTCCGGCTAAGGTTTTCCGGCTCGTGGAAGGTCAAGCGGGCAAGCCGGAAAATAACGAGATCAGCACTTGCTTTCCGACATAAAACGAAACATGCACATAATATTAAACGGATAGCGAGGATAAGTGTTTCCGCCCCATGCATAATCGTTTCGTTCCTAGCTACTTAAGAATTTAAAGTCTTATTACAAACCCTCGTCGGGGCCAAAATGATGCATTGTTTTTCCCGCAGGAATAAAAGTTCTCACTCCCCCTTAGCTGGAGAAATCTTGCCCTCTCGGATCTTGTTCCTTGGCGCCTTCGGCCGGAGAAGACACATCTTCTTCACTTTCTTTTTCGAAGCAGCGGCGCTGGTCTTGGGTTCCTCTTGGGGAGCTTCCTTGGAGCTGGTCCGGGTAAATTGGGTTCCGGATTCCGCAGGTCGCGCCTTGGCAGCAAGCTCCTTCCGAAGTTCCGCTTCTAAGGGCTCGTCGCGAGGAAGGACGACCTTGTCGTAGAATTCCTCGTGCCGGATCCTGCGCGCGATACGGGTGTCGTACCCGCTCACTGCATCCAGCAGCGCGTTGACATCCGCATCCGGAGGAACGCCCGTGGTCACTTCATCAAGATCAAGACCTGGAGTATGTGCCAGGCACATGGTCAAGGCCATTGCAGCTGCGCCTCGGGCTGAGGATGCTTGCAGATCTGTCACCAGTTCCGGTAGGACATCCATCTTCCTGATAAGTTTCCGGACGTCGCAAGTACGGCTCCTCTTGATGGATAAGTTGTAACATATCTTGCGGGAGGCGGAGATGAGATCTTTGCAGTCATCACCCGCAAGTTGAAGAAGGTCGTCACGTGGGTACAAATTCCGGCGCTCTTCAGAATACCCAAGCGGCTCTGCATAAAACAGTGGGGATATAAGCATACAGTTTCAAGCATAAAGTAAAACGTCGGAACAAATATCTGGGCAAGGTTCTAGTATCGGTACCCAAGATGTTCTCATTGAGCAAGTCCCAGTGTTGCTCCGTCGTCTTCATAAATTTCCGGAGTCCATTGAGCTCTTTTTGCTGAGATTTGATGGTCTCACTGTCAACACTCAGCTTCAATTTCAGCTCGCCCTTTTCCTTGATATGCTCGGAGTTTTTCTCCGCCAGCTGCTTTTCGGCTTGCTCCCTCTTAAGTTCCGCCTCCTTTAGCTTCGTCTCCAAGTATTGGTACGAGGAGCGCAGGTTCTCAAGTTCGGTCGAAGCTGTTGCCGGGGAGGAGGATGCGCCTAAAATAGCATAAGTTAACGGCAATTTAAAGTCGGAATTTGGTTAATGACGAAGAAGGCGGAAACCAACCTTGGGCGTCCGCCGGTTGCTTAGCCAATTCTGCATTCTCATCCTTCGAGAGTCCGGATATTTTCCGCCGACTCGGAGTAACGCGGCGTTGCAAGGCAATGTTCTTGTGCGGCTCATAGTGCAGCGCCTGTCGTTCCTGAAAATTTTAAACGAGTGCGGGAGTAAAAATTCCGCCTATAGCGATGGTTTCTTTTAAAAGCATCATTGCCGGAACCTTTCCGCCATAATGCTTGGGGGCTACTTGGTTCATTCTAAAAAACTTTCCCGGAAGTAATCTTTTTCTAAGCATCTAAGTGCTAACTACTTTTTCGATTTTCGCTTACATGCTTGGGGGCTACGGGGAGTACCTTTTGCTTGCGAGATGAGTTGGTCGCAGAACTGGCCAACATTTTTCTTGAAGTCCTGGATTTCAGACGTCCCGGAATCAGGTTTCCCCCAGGCGTTGTTAAGCATGGCGTTAAGCAGGTCTTGTTGAAGCTCCCACTTCTCCGCCTCAGTCAGCTTATTGAAAAACTTAGTGGCATAGGCCTTTGGGGTGGAAGTGATGTCAGCCGGATCTCCAAAGTTCTTCGGAAAAACGACCATGTCGCCAGCACCTTCTCCAGCCTTTCTCGGAAGAAGTTATTTCAACCTCTCCTTGGACTTGTTTTTCCGCCCCTTCTTGGGCTGGGCCTTTGGCCTTAGGGTCTTCTTCGTCCGCATGCTCGCTGCTAACCGGAATTATTTCCGGTGGGGTGCTTGCGACAGGTGGGGGAGATGGATCCGCCTGAGGGGGCGACGGTTGGGGAGTTGGGTGGGAGACGCTTGGTGGAGCTCGGAGTAGAGGGACCAACAGCTGGAGATTTCTTCTTATATTTTGTGATGGGCTCTTGGCTGGTGGTCCGCGTGGCGGCGATTTTCGGATTCCTGCGAACAAGTGAAAGGGTTTAGACAAGAAATAATTTCGTTGAGTTAAAATCGCATCATGTTCGGAAACTTACGGGGCGCCGGGGATGATGGGGCGTGTGCCTTGGCCGGCCGTCGAGAGCATCCTTATACGTGCACGCTCCGCTTTCCTTGAGTCTAGCGGAGGTGGTTTTACCGTCTTCGGTTTCTTGGCGGAGGCCTCGCCGCTAGCTCCGGCTTCAGAGCCGGAAGCCTTGGCGCGGGGACGCTTTGTAGGTCGAGGGCCGCCTTGCGAGGTGCTGTTCCTCTTCCTCCTCGTCGTCATCCGGAACCTCCTCCGCCGTGTCTTCGGTGACGGGGACGCGGAGAATGGTGCGAAAGTCCTCCTCCGCCAAAGTGTTGAGCTGGAAGGAAGATGCATAAAAGTTAAGTTAAACATCCAAAAAGTTGTGAAGTTTGGAGCAACGAAAAGAACAAAGCTTACGGAGGACATCGGTCGTTTGTATAAATGTCTTTGGTCGGTTCCGGGACCTCGTTGGCCCCTCGGAATCTTCACCAGTGTCTTGATCCTTCTCTTCAGAGAGTCGGCCGGAAGGTCGTGGCGGGTAACCCGAAGAAGATCATCCGCCCCGGTATAAGCGCACATCAGGCGCGCGTTGTAGCGTAGAGGCTGGATTCTCCGAGAAAACCAGCTGAGTGTGAGCTGGGCTCCGGTTAGTCCGTCGTGGACTAGCCAGGAGATTCTCCGTGCAGCCTTCTCCCGGGAGTGGGGTCCGGGCGAGCGAAGGGACGAAGCTCCCGGCTTGCAAGCTCTTCCGGAGGTTCGTTGACAAAGCGGGGCGGGCCTTCATGGACCTTCGGAGCCGAGGCATTCTTCTCATAAAACCATCCGGCGTTCCAATGCCGGACGGATTCGTGTGAGTCATGAGGAGGGTACATGCGGCTAGGGCGGAGCATAAACGTCATGCTTCCGCGAGTTCACCATAGCTTTCTCTTTGGTTTCTTTCTTCACCCGGAAAAGAAGCGCCACAACTTGACGTCCGGCCGGATCCCAAGATGTCCTTCGCGAGAGAGTCACGAAGTTGGACAAGAGAAGGTATGAATTTGGGCAAATGTTGTGGGGCTGGAGCCCGTAGGTGCTGAGGATGGAGAGAAAAAATTCCGAACAAGGAAGTGAAAGTCCGCGTTCCACCCAAGCCTTAGTCATGACAACTTCTCCGGTTTCTGGCTTGGGGACGACGGAATCACGTGTGAAACTCCAATGTGAGGAGATCATTCCTTCGTTCTGGAGCTCTCTAAGCTCCACATCGGTGGTTTCGCAAGGCCACCATTGACCCCGTTCTCCTTCGCGGATCCGGGCCTTGGACGCCTTCTTGTTTCCGCCTCCCGCACCTTTGCATGCCATCCGAGCTTGTCCCTCGAGTTCTTCTTGGAGCTCTTGGAGGGTAGGAATCCGGCTTGGAGCGGTGCTTGGAAGATGCGGAAAAAGGTTGAGCTAGTCCGATGTCGGAAACATACGGCGGCAGGAATGATATAGGATCCGGGCATATGGGTTCTATCTGATTGGGATCCGGGCTACTCGAAGAGCTACCAGTGCAAAGTGACGATTCGAGTGGCATGCTTCCGGCTGCACCCATACAAAGTGTTTGAGTACCCGGATCACTAAGTCTATCCTGTACACTAGGTTGTCTTCTACAAGGCCGGCGTACTTACCGCTAATGGCGCGGTGGCTCGACGGAGCTCCGGCGGTGATGAGGTCGCCGAACTTGAAGGAAATCGACCCGCGTGACCACGAATCGGCGGCGGAGCGAGTTTCTCGTTCAAACGTGAGAATCTTGGTGTGAGGGGAGCCTTGGTTCGGCGGCGGGCGAAGTTCACCGTGACAAAGATCGCCGGAGTCGAGATGGGCGGCGCAGGCGCGAGGAGGAAGACGACGTGGTGAGAGGGGGTGAAAGAATGAATTTTTACCGGGCCGCGGGGTATTTATAGGCCGCGCTCGGAGATTCGGGATCCGGATCCAACGGTGGAAACTGAACGGCCGCGCCGTTGGATGGATGACACGTGTTTAGGTCAAATGCGGTAAAACGACGTGGAGGTAATTTAACCATGCATTCCCGAAAATTCCGGTTGAAGATTTGCATCTGCGAAAATTTAGCGCGGGAAATAAGGAAGTTGTGCGCGGGAAAAATGGAACTTCCGTTGTTGCGTGTGATCTGAAGATGAAGGATTTCCGAAGCCGTTTGAGTCTCTTAAGATTCCGGGTAATTTCGTGAAGATCAGTTGTTTCTCATTCGGGCAGGGAGTAACCCGGAAATGTTCTTTTGAACGTCGATGGATGAAGTCCCGCGGGGTGGAAGCATTTTCCGGCTATAAGTTGGAAAAAAGAAGAAAATGTAAAGTTGGAGCTCTTCAAGTTTCTCCGCGTTACCAACGTTTGCCGGAGATTATAATGAACCAGCAAGGCGGAAGCTGCGGGTGAAACTCGGAGAACTCACGGGGGCTCCTGTTGTGGGTATACTTCATAGGTGTACCATCGACGGTGCCTAGATCCGGCAAGCCCGGGTGGCCCACGAGACGGTGATGAGGCATGTGGCCCATCGGGCGGCCCGATTGCTCGTTGATCGTGAAGGAAGAAGTCCGGCCCAGGATCAGCAGGCCGGATCCGCACCGACATAGGAGTAACCCGGATCCATGGAGGCCCATGAGGAACCCGGATCCAGTACGACGTATATGGAAGGCGGATCCGTGACGTGCACGGCAAGATATTGTACCGTAGTTAGGCTATCTGTAATCCGGCTAGGACTCTCCATGTAAACCCTAGATTCGTGCGCCTTTATAAGCCGGATCCGGGAGCCCTAGAGGCACAACCACAACTCATTGTAACAACGCGAAAGCGCCCGGATAATTCCGGACAAGCAGCAGTAGGCCCTGTCATCGTGCAGGTATTCCGAAGCTGGGTAACTCGCGTACCACCGTCCCGTGTGCACTCCGCCCTATGGCCCCTACTTCTTCTCCCCCTCGTGAGGATCCCTCCTCCGGGGTACCGTCGATTAGGCAACGACACCATCTAATAATCATGTCTCTCTAATAAAGACTCCTACCATACAACTACTATTTGTTGTACCATCTCGTATCCTGATCGAGCACCCAACTTGGAACAAGAGACAATGTGTATATGTATATGAGCTTCATGTTCCATTTCATTTCCCATATCAACATATCAGGTAATCATCTGATCCGCATTTCTTTGTCAGCATTCTCATATGCCATCAAATCAATACCACTATTCATCATCAAACATCTCTCCTCTTATCACTATGCACACCCTCATTCTCACCATGGCAACAATGCCTAGAACACTCCCACAGTCCCAATACATGATACATATACCTGGCAATATGACCATAGCTACTCTAGTTAACCTGGTCGTGGGAGTGTGTAGATATGATCCCACTAGACACGTATTATAAGTCCTTTTAGCGTGAACTTGTGTTGTTACCTATAGTATCGGTTCATCGCATAAATTACTCTATACTTGATATCGACGCAAGATGCAAGATGCATCCGCAAACGTATAGAGCGTTACATGCCACCACCGCCTCCATTTTAGATTTGAAAAGATCGGTATATGCACGCAATGAGCAATTCATCCTTATCAATACAGTACTTCCTCCCGAGGGAGGCACCAACCAAACATAACGTGATGATGTTTCCGAAATCATAGGTGTCCACATGTTGGGGCATAGGATGGAATCGAGTAGAATATGGGAATGTTCTCTATTTACACAAGAACCAATTGATGCTTCTAAAACAGGACCCAAAAAGTCTCATCATGTGTTTCTTGTTTGAGACTCATGCCGAACTAGTATTTCTCGCTGCCATGCTATTTTCTTTGGGTGGGCAAACACTTGAAGATGGACTCTTTTGTTCCACACGAGAATAAGTAGGCAGGGATGGGAATGGGATGTTGGTGTACACGAGCTCTATGCTCCAAACTTACCTTCCTTGTCATCATTTCTATACGTCACCGAATCATTATTAGAGTAGTACAGTACAATTTCATCAGGAAACAGTAGCATCCCATCGGTACGTGCACCCTGGTTGCCACCAAGGCACGTTTTTGCAACCGTTTTCACCGTTGGTCTGGATCGTTTAGGGCATGCCCAATGCACTGTCCTAGAGGTGCTGCTTCACACCTTTAGTTAGGTTCGGGTGGTCCAAAGTAGGTTCGGATGAGGAAGTAGCCTCCTCTTTAAGAAGTGGGATCTTAAGCCCTAAAAGCATGCTTTTTGGAGAGAGAAAGAGATACATAGTGTCATATTTGTGGGGTTCATTCTCTTTTTTCTGACTAAAGTTGTAGACTTCCATTAGAGAGATAAAATTCACCACGTTGTTCTTACATGATTTTTTACGTGGAGCGGTAGTTGTAGTATGCTTGATCAGTTCATGCTACGCTTAGTTGAGGAGTAGATATGATGTCACGCAGATAAGCCACAAAACGTCGCGCTCTCATAGCCCGGCAGCCCTCGTGCGGGTAGCCACACTCGCACAACTCGCACGCGCGCCATTCTCTTGTCTTCCTCCACGCAGGCCAGCCAGCGGGTGGCCACAGCCACAGGCCGGCACGGCAGCCCACAAAGACAGGCACAGAGGAAAAAAAGAAGAAACAGAGAGAGAGAGAGAGAGAGAAGGGGGAGCTAGCTACCAGAGAGCCTAAACAAGAGGCGGAAAGCGACCAAATCTCGCAACCAACTCCACCACCACCACCACCACCACCACCACCACCGCTCCCCGCCCCGCCTCGCTCCGCTCGCCTGCGATCCGAATCCGGCCATGGACGGCGGGGCGCTGCCGCCGGACGCGGAGATGGCGGAGGCCGGGGCGGGCGCCGCGGCGGCGGCCGGCCAAGGGGCGCCGCCGATGGACAACATCCAGGCCACGCTCAGCCACGGCGGGCGCTTCATCCAGTACAACATCTTCGGCAACGTCTTCGAGGTCACCGTCAAGTACAAGCCGCCCATCCTCCCCATCGGCAAGGGCGCCTACGGCATCGTCTGGTACGCCAAGCCCCCCTCTCCCCCCTCCTCCTCCTCCTCCCGTCCGGGCCTCACCGGTTGTTTCCCCGCAGCTCCGCGCTCAACTCCGAGACCGGGGAGCAGGTGGCCATCAAGAAGATCGCCAACGCCTTCGACAACAAGATCGACGCCAAGCGCACGCTGCGGGAGATCAAGCTGCTACGCCACATGGACCACGAGAATGTCAGTCCCTTCCTCCGATCCGCCGCCCTCTTCTCCCTCCCTCCTCCCTACTTCTCTTAGCACCTGGCGTAGATTCGATTGAGATCCTATTGGACGAAATCATTTCTGTCACCGGGCAGTTCGTTATTTGCATTGAATATGTGGCAGGCGCAGGTGGTGGGTTAGTAGTAGCTGCCAAAATAATCGAGTTCGTCACAACAGCTCCCATGGTTAATTCGGGAACGACTTTTACTTCCTCTTTGGCTCACATGAGATGCGCGCTTCAGGAGTAGTAGTATCTGTTCACAGACATGCCTTTAAAGAGCCCAGCAACCTTTTCGGATGCGATTCATTGTCTTCTTGAACGAGCTGTCGGCCTGACCCTGGGGTGAGCAGACCTGGAGCAGCACAAGTCAAGCACTTGATGATGCTCTCGCTCCTACTGCTGCTAGATGATGATGTCAAAGGCTACACTTGGACCAACCTGCCCGTGTCCTTTTTCCTAGCTCCTTGGAAATCCACAGGGAGTGTAGTGGAAGTGGAATACCCAGTTCGTAGGGCGGCTGCTGTTGGAAAGTTGAAGGACCAATTGTCTGTTCAGATGTTGGACTTGGACTTGAATCTTTTCTATTCCTGGAATGTCAGAACTAGTAAGCAAAGGAATGAACCTCTGAATTGCGCATTTTGGAAATACAGCTATCCTATTGCTACGAGTAGATTACAGATGGACCTTCACACCCTGCCCTTCGACTCCACACCATGCTCTGAAATGACCTGGGTTGAAGTTTAGCTGATGATAAGCAATCTGCTTTCAGTATAAACATGCAGGGATCTCTCACGAGTTTTGTGCAGAAATGGACTCTCTTTCGCCTATTATGGAAGGCTTTCACAAAATAAACTGGGTCTTGTTTAGTACCCTACATAAGCGAGTGTTTTAGATTTAAATGCTCCACCGCAATAGGCATACTTTTTTGGGGTAGTTTGACCGCTGGACAACTATGAGTGGTAGTAGTGGATCATTGGATTAGTCAAGGTCGGATTAATAACTTAGCGGAAATGCTTGTCGATGCACATGCTTATACAGTATCAGCTCAAAATGTATAACCTGGCGTAGCTACTATAAATGCAAAAGTTTGCCGTACATGGTCAGGTAGGTTGCTTTTCTTAGATGGTTAGGATCTTCTCCCATGTATAACGGTTCCGATTACCTAGCCTTGTTGGCCCACATAAAGCCATGGTAGCTTCTTCCCCTTGGATCACATGTTCATCTTCTCCTGGTTTTAGAACAAAAAATCCATACCGGTATAAAAGACTCCTGAGCAACGAAGAATCTCCCCTGCTTTGATCTAAGTTCGCAACCCAAGCACCCTCACATGATTTGGCCCGCATATAGCGACCATGGAGATGGAAAAGCACATACGGTGACCACATGCACATGCCTGTTGTGGAAGGCTTTCACAAATTAACTGGGTCTTAGTACCCTACATAAGCAAGTGTTTTAGATTTAAATGCTCCACTGCAATAGGCATACTTTTTTTGGGGGTAGTTCGACCGCTGGACAACTATGAGTGTTAGTAGTGGATCATTGGATTAGGCAAGGTCGGATTAGCGGAAATGCTTGTCGATGCACATGCTTATACAGTATCAGCTCAAAATGTATCACAAAACGTGATCAGGTAGGTTGCTTTTCTTAGATGGTTAAGATCTTCTCCCATAATTACCAAGCCTTGTTGGCCCACATAAAGGGCAAAAGTTGCATTAAGCCGTGGTGATTTCCCAGCCGGGAAATTAGACTTTCATTCGGGTGGGCTTAAGGCCTGGTAATTGAACCATAGCACTGAGATGGAAGATCCTGACCATCTAAAGGAGAGCAACACACAGGACCAGTAATGGCACACATCTGAGTTTATAGTAGCTACGTTAGGTGATACTCTTCCTTCTCATCTCTTCATATTCAAAACTTCCCATAACTTTAGGGTACAAGTCTTACTCATTCTTATTCTCCATGTTAACCCCCCAAAATAATTAGCTGAGAGAAAACCATGAAGCAGTACTTTTCCAGTTTGGGGATACTATGTTCCTGTAGCTATATTGGTTATTGGAAGCCTTAGCTGTAAGGTAAAAGGCATAATTTTCGGTTCTCTTGGGAGCACAGAACTCGTGTCAGCTCATATTTGCAAAATCTTTGGTACGTACACTACTAGATAAAAACATTCGAACATGTGCAAGGTTACCTCATTCACATCTTTGGACCATATTTCATTTGGTGTTTTCAGAAGCACTACTTGGTGCAGATGCTCAGTTATCATTATTCATTTGTCTTGGTTGTGTCGTAGTTGTAGTTTCGTTGGTGGGCTGGTGGCTGCCTTCGGACTACCCGGTGTGGTGTGGAGTGGAGTGGAGTGGAGTTCGTACTATGCTCGTTGTTTGCAGCGAGTGGTAGTCGTCTTGTATTCAAAATTCTGCCTTCTATAAAGATATGGTACGCCTTCGGCGTACTCTCGAAAAAAATTATTAGTTCGTCTCATTTTCTGGACATTATGTCTTGGCCATCTTTTGGTGAAGAATTTAGCTTTGATTGTGTTAATAATATCATGGGAAGTTAATTATATTGTGATAAATACGTTACCTTTTAGTCTATGATTTTTGTGTACAAGATGTAACAACTAAACATTATTGCAGGCTTGCAGCCCTGTTGCTGCTAACCATAGTTATTGCCTTATTGAAACAATTTTCAAGTATGATTCGTGTTACTACAAAATATGTTGTTTTAGACCAGTCCATTTTTTATGCAGATTGTTGCAATAAGGGATATTATACCTCCTGCACAGAGGAGTTCATTCAATGATGTCTATATAGCATATGAATTGATGGACACCGATCTCCATCAGATTATTCGCTCAAATCAAGGTTTATCGGAGGAACATTGCCAGGTACTGTTTTTTTTTTATAAAAAATTAACAGAAAAGTAAAACCTTTCCTTCCTACTTTGTTAGATAAGTTCAATTTTCTGTTATTTGGCTATAGAAAATTTCCCCCTGCTAGTATCTGATTGCATACGATTCCATGAATATATTACCTGCTTCTGTTTTTCTTTTTCTTTTGCCTCAGCCCGATACATACTGTTTCACATGTTAGCATTCTCAAACTAATACATAATCGCCAAAGCCCCCTCCCCTTTCTGTTTCTGGCTGCGTTGAATCATCTTGCTACATTGGTAGTCTAGGACTGTGCTCTAAGCCTCTAACCAAGTTTCATGATGTATAGTATAGTATCAACATTGACCTAGGAGCTCGAATTATTCAGATATACTAATACGACTGTCGATTGATGTTTTGCTTGTTTGTAATATGATGAAAATTGATAACACATTGACATAGGTGAATTGTAATACATTGAATAAGTACCTCATTTGCATTGCACCTTTTTAAAATGATACACCGTACTTACATCAGAGGAAATTGGCATCAACAGACCTACTAGTTATGACCTGAACAACCTTTAATGTATATGAAGTAGTACAAACTGGTTTAATTAGATTCATCAGTGAACCTCTGAACATTTGATTGAACAAAGGGATCGGTTGAACAAGTTTATCACGTATAGCACATGCCTGGGAGATGACATGTTGGTATATTATTTAATGATAGCCATCTCATTTTCTGTTCTCTGTCAAATACCCATGCATCATACTTCATACATGGTAAATCATGTTGTAGTTTTTGCAAATTCCATCTCTAATC
Source organism: Lolium rigidum (assembly GCF_022539505.1). Classification (NCBI taxonomy): domain Eukaryota; kingdom Viridiplantae; phylum Streptophyta; class Magnoliopsida; order Poales; family Poaceae; genus Lolium; species Lolium rigidum. The sequence continues at coordinate 23,554,030 of NC_061508.1, forward strand.
TTTGGTGGAAATGTTCCATGAAAAAACTGTTTGCTAATATACCTGCACTGTCGGTGCCTAGTTGGGTGTCTAGTATAAAAGAAGTTGACGCGAGATCACGTCTGAGAAATCAGTGAATTTCTTACTGATTTCTAGGCTGGTCACCTAATTTCTCTTCAGTAGATTTTATTCTTTCTATTTTTTTAATATGCAAACTTCTGTCTTGTGGGAAATTGCACTTAATCTGATGACTGTTTTGTGTAATTGTTCATTTTTGTGCAGTATTTCCTTTACCAAATTCTCCGTGGCTTGAAGTATATACATTCAGCAAATGTTCTCCACCGAGACTTGAAGCCTAGCAATCTTCTTCTGAATGCAAACTGTGACCTAAAAATTTGTGATTTTGGGCTTGCTCGTACCACCTCAGAAACTGATTTTATGACTGAGTATGTGGTGACAAGATGGTACAGGGCACCTGAGCTTTTGTTGAACTCCTCTGAATACACTGCAGCAATTGATGTGTGGTCCGTGGGTTGTATTTTTATGGAACTGATGGACCGGAAACCTTTGTTTCCGGGAAGAGACCATGTCCATCAGCTACGTCTTCTAATGGAGGTTAGAAAGTACCATATGAGCTTCTTTTATATCAATGCATGAAATTATGTTGCGAGGTAGTATTCTAGCATAATAGTACTTTTGAGACTGCTATGGAAGCATCTAGTATCATCACAGTTTGTTCTGGAAGTAGAGGTAGCATATGCATGAAGCCATGAAGTACTTTTCTGGTGCACATACATGCATTTTCAAATTACCTCATGGTATTTCGTTGTTGCAGCTCATCGGGACACCTAATGAGGCTGATCTGGATTTTGTAAATGAAAATGCAAGAAGATATATCCGCCAACTTCCCCGCCATGCTAGTCAATCACTTTCTGAAAAGTTTCCGCATGTTCACCCTTCAGCAATTGACTTGGTTGAGAAGATGCTGACGTTCGATCCTAGACAGAGAATAACAGGTAAGTTTTGGCATGTGTTTTTTAGATTTAACCGTCCCATCCATCTGTGGTATGGTGCCAGGGCGTTATTTACTTATTTTTGCCATCAAGATTCATGAACCTATTTTCAAGCAGCAAGTTTAAAATGGGCTTGTAGGCTGGCTCAAGCTAAGCTTTCTTGCGTCATGAATAGAGTAACTTAGAACTTACTCCATTTGTGATTTGTTAATTATTCATAGCTGGAATTTATATGGCTATGCCATCCTAGCTTTCTATTAAGCTAACATCACTTCCTCTATTCAAATAAAAAAGAGTAAGAGAACTGGGAAGACCACCCAGCTAAATATATAGAGCATCTGGGCAAGGTTTACAAGGGGCATTGGTCTCTGAATGTATGCGAAGGGCACTAGTCTGAAGTGGGATGCCAAAATAGTCATTTGCCTAGAACCTGATGCTGTTTGATGGTGTTTCTTGTGTTGATGATCGATACTTTTGACTTGCAAAATATTCATCTCCAAGATTCATGTCACTGATTGTTCTCTTGCCTCACTGTTTCTCCTGGCCAGTTGAAGGTGCCCTTGCACATCCGTACTTAGCATCACTGCACGACATAAGTGATGAGCCGGTCTGCACAGCGCCCTTCAGCTTTGACTTTGAGCAGCATGCATTGTCAGAAGAACAAATGAAGGATCTAATCCAGCAAGAGGCTCTTGCATTCAACCCTGATTACCAGTAGCTGGAGTTCAGTTTCAGCCTTCAATTGGCTTCATTCACATGGAAAGTTTTACCTCCTGCCACCATAAAAGGTCGCTGCCACTGATCGCCAGCTGTAAATAATTGCTTCACCTGAAGATCAAAAGGTGGTCTGTTAAGGGTAGATGACAAGAGCTTGTGGTGGACAAATTTCCACGGAGCTATGGATTCTTGTGCTTATGTATGTTGTCTTACGAGGATGTTTTTTCTTTCGCATTAAACTGTTTCAGCATTGTCCGTAAGAAGAGGGTAGTTCATGAAGATGACTGCCTAATTTCGATGGCTGTCATGAGATTTTTAGATTCTTGGTCGATTACAAATTATTGTGTTGACATAATGTTGTTCGACTTTTTTGTTGTTGTAAGTCCTGGTTAATGAACGCTGACTAACTGTGATTCAGTGCTTGCTGTTGGATGTTGTAAGCGCATTTTTCATGTTATGCAAAACTGGGGTGGGCAGGTGATGATTGACCGTCATGGCTGGGGGTTTTTGCATGGAGAAAGCTGTAGTTTCTTATGTTTCTCACTTTTTTATATGTTCAACTTATAGGAGCGACACATTTCCAACAAGACCACTTAACAGTAGGACCATAAACATTATTCATGGAATCCATAAATAGCTACAAGCTAATCATATTTGCCTTCAACAGAAGTTGAGGCAATCATCTGAAAAATATACAACGAGATGAACAGTTCCCAGACAACTGCTCCTGAATTGAGAACCTTCTGCAATTATACTGACAGCTGGCTCTTTGCAGCTTCCAGTTCCCAAACAACCACGCCTGACTTGGAAATCTTCTGCAACTAGATGTATCACTTCCCTGCAGATCTGCAGTACAAATACATGTATCACTTCCCTGCAGATCTGCAGTACAAATACATTTCTCTGTGAAAGATAAACAACACATGGCATCCAAGCAACAGTCTAACAAACAATTAACTTTCAGCGATCAATTTATGGATTATTATGTCTCCATCGTTTCTCAAAGAAAAATCATGGCCTACTATACCTTCGAATATTGATAAAACCTTTGTATTGCTTAGTAAAGCTGGCAAGCAGAATGCTCTAAGAAGTTAACCGATTACTAACCATGGCAGGTTTCAGCTCACCAACTGCAGATCTCACAGGTTGGCATGCAAACATGTTTGTCTTACGCTGTCCGCGACGTGGGAGATAACGCCTGCACCAGCGTTGTGAAGCCACTCACTCTTAACCTGCATTGATACCACGTGCTGTAATGAATCTGCGGATGTACTCAAAGCAGAAAATGTTGTAGGGCTCTTGTGGTGCACATCTACATACATGTATGTTGTTGTGAGCAGAGTAAGGCCATAGGGATGCATGGAAGTTGACATCTACTTTCTTCCAACCCACTCTCTGCAAGCCATGGATCATCTCCTCTGTTTCGGCAAAAAAATAGAGTTGATTTTCAGAAGTGCAGAAAATAACAAATCTATTACACAATAGTGCAAAATTCCTACCTACCTACCTTCCATCATTTTGTGATATTCCTCGGTATTTTCCATATTTGGTCTACTTTGTGCAGCTTCTTTAGCTCTGGCAGCTCGCGAAGGAAAATGGGGACCGTCAGATGATACAGGCGAACAGTATTCCACATTCACAATGTTCTTGTAGCCATCAACCGAACGATGCAAGGGCTGTGTATATGGAGGAAGTAAAGAGTTACTCAAAATATTACTCATCCAGTACCTCAATTTACTAATCCTAGTGGAGTATAGTACCTTTCTAAGGTCCAATTCTCTCCTTATTGAAGATGTTTTCCATCCAACCATGTCTGGCATAGAGGCTCAGGAAAACAAGAAATAGATACAGTTCATTTGTACACATGTTGCAGATCAAGTTCAAGAAATAGTTTTGTATGGAGGATACGGTCATATGAAACATTAGCATACAAACTGCGGTTCTTGAAAGCTGCTAGCGCAGACCTGTTAAATGATGAAGAAACATTATTTTCTACCGTACATATTGCCACTAAGTGATCTGTATTCCTCACTTACATAAACTTTTTGTCCTCTTGATCAGATGTCATTATTAGAAGAAGAGGTGGCTTGCTAGGTTCACCATCAGTGAGAAAGAGTTGAGCACCAGTGCGTCCTACAATGAAGGGAGCCAAAGGTGCAGCAAGTTTCTCTAGAACTGATAGCCCTTGGAGAAATGGAAGCTGATAATTTCCAAAGAGTGAAAACATTAATGCAAATTAACATACTGTTTGACATAAAAAAATTATATCACTATTTTCTCCACGAACAATTGTGCGAATATTTCAACAGAAGTTCAGACTAGAGGGCTGTCTCCTTCAACTGGTATATACCACACTGTATTGAGTCCACTTCATAGAATTCTTACAGGTCACCAAAAGTTCCATAAAAATCAAAACAAGAGCACTTTCTTCCAAACCAAGACTGGGTCGAAAGTAGGAAAAAGGCTGACAAATGTAAATTAGTGTGTTGGAGACCCACCTGATTCTTCCCTCTAACACCAAGGTGTGGGGTTGCCAATGTAATAAAATTAATTGGCTTCAACCCAGCAATGGTACCTAATCCTGGAGTGAGTAGTGACATTTCAGATCCTTCAGTTGTTGGCATGGCATTAGTACTACTTCTTGTTTCTTCTGCTTTCTGTGAGTATAGAATAGAAATAGCATATCTAGCAAACAATCCACCCAAAGAATGTGCTATGAAGGAAATCTTTCTCAAGCCAGTCATCTTCTGTACCAAGTCCAAGACCTGCTTCCATAGGGCATATTTCATCTCTTAACTAATTAGTTAATACATGAAAAACAGCATAGAACAGTCTCTACTACATACTTCTTTCGCTAACCTTCTTCCAGCTACATCGATCCCGTCAAAAGTTTTGGCGTAGATGTTTGATGAACTAGCTGCAAGGAAATTGTCGGTCAACTTTTTTATCAACTGTAAACCGGTGCGTATGGTAAAATAGTGGGTGCCAATTTCATCTCTTTACTACAATGTTCTTTTTGTGTGCATTCAATTCCATTTGTGCACATCTTGTTCTTAATTAAGATCATTATTCCTCAGAAGCAAAAGGGTTTGTAGCAGGGGGTGAATTATCCTTGAAGTTCACCAAATGAATGTAGATTTCAAATATACACATACCATAGATGAAAAAATTGTCACCTAGCCGTTTTGTCAGCACTGCTTCACCGTATGTCCAGTCACTGGGGCTATATTCAGAGAACGAAAAAAATGTAAGTATAGCTTGGCTAAAAAATATATTGAATAAATTCTGTGAAACATACATATACCTTTAGCATTCATTTTTTTTATCATTGTTTATTTTATTTTAGAAATTCAGTTTGGATTTTGAATTAGGCTGGGTGATGAGGTTCACTTCGTCACCATATGTTGAACTCCTATCAATGATTTGATACACACAGCCTCTGGGTATTAGTAAAGTAAGTATTGACAGTTAAGCAGAGATGTATGCCATGCGGTTCACTAATGAACATTCACATTTAGACTTCCACAATTTATGATCGATTTTAGAAGCCGAAAAAAGAATCAAAGGTTACAGCCAGCGGTAGCAATAAGCACCCATATCTGTGTGTTATAATGCACCACTAAGTCACTAACATAAATGAGTAAGGTGGTATCTGAACTGTATTTTGATACTAATCAAACCAAAAATCAGGCCAAGTCTAAACATGTATGATGTGACCGTCAATAATGAAATTAAATTCTCGAAAAGATGCACAGGGCAATGTTGCAATAAAGTTCAAGATATGGCTGCATGACCCAGCTTACCCTATGTTTATAAACTACTATGATAGGATTAGGATTATGGATGTTACCTTGCCATGATACCGTGAACCAGAATAAGGAGATGATCTGGTTCTTGCTTGCTTTTGGAAGATCCCATGGATGAACACGATACAGGACTGCCCCTACCGGTGGACATTGGCTGGGAATAAAGATACCTTGCGGCTTTCAATCCTGCATAAACAAAGTAGTGACGAGATTTCAGCACAGTTCACTAAACAACCATCTGAAAACGATGCATCAGGTGAAAGACTTCATCTCCCATTAATTTGTTTGGGTATCAGATGCCTTGTGATTCCTAAACTCCCAAACAAAATCTTGAAACTTGGAAGTGTATTACTTAAAGTGACTTGGTTACATCCAGAATTACAAACTCTTTCAGCTGATTCGCAGGGAGGAATCATACTCACTAACACAGCTGACACCCCCACTCCACACAATACAACCAAAATTAGCAAGATCACGCACCACAAAAATTCCAGTTCTATTTACTATTTGGACTTTATAATCCGGTAAGCAAGAGAAGTAGTAGCATATCTCTGATTTCTGAGAGGATAAGCGACAGAGCTGACTTGCTTCTGTCCATCATCTCCCAAATTACTAGTGATACAAATTCAGAAATGTTGAGATGCCACTTATCTAGGACGTCCTCTGGTCGCTTAATAACTGGAAATTTCCAATGAAATTTGTACACGTAACAAACCCGATAGAACTAATAGGCATCTGAATAACTATACAAAATTTTAGTTCCGCGGGGACGAAACTGTGCACAACGTTAATACCCACGAGGAACGCTTATCCCCATTCCCCAATCCAAATTTCGAAAGAAAACCGAAATGGAACTACGTGAAATGAATCCGGAAGGAAAGGGATGACCGGAGGGACGGAGAACGTACCTGACGGGCCGCCGGTGCTGCTCGGGAGACGGGCGTGGCTGGAAGGGGAGGCGCGGAGGCGGCGGTAGTTAAAGGAACGGTGGTGATGGTGGTGGTAGCAGGGAGAGCAAAGGGCGTACGCCATCCCGCCCCGCGCGTAAGCCGAAGCTATCGCCGCCGGCGCCGGAATCGACGAATGCGGCGGAGGCTGACGCGCGTGCGGACGACGAGGCGAGTTCGGCGTGAGGGTGGGACACGGCGTCGCTGCCGGCCGCTGGATTCGCCGCGGACGGACGGCTGTTCAAACGGCTCGACCGGTCGATCATGTGCCTTCTCCTACAGTTGCCACAATTGAAATTTTACTTAGTTAGAAAAGAGAGAAATAAGAAAGAGATTTTTTTCTCTTAGCTAAAAGATGATCGCTTAGAAATTAAGAGAAAGCTATTTTAAAAGTTGTATGATATGATATGTCTTCCCTTAGAAAACTAATAAATTACAAAAAAGACTAACTAGTTCACATTGATTGATAGGGAAGACAATAATAGATAATGCATTGTACTCTCTCCATTCCATGAAACTTGTCTTAACTTTGTATAAATTTGCATGGGACATAGGTCATAGGTGTACAACTTCTCTCCATTAATTGGGTTCTCTAGATGGTTTTTATGTAGAGCTAAGGTAAGCACACTTTCTCTACCATTGTACATGTTTCAATAGGCATATGCATTCGGGTTTAAGGGAAAAATCGTGTTGGATTTTTTGACTTTTTGTAATTTAGGTAACAAGAATTGACAAGTACAGAAATCTTGACAGGAGTGTTACCACATTTGTTTGCATACATTTTTATGAAGCGAAAACAAATCTACATAAATACTAATTAAGAAAATATAAAATCAGATACTATCAAAAACAAATATGAATACAATAAATCATTCTCTAGCCGGAAATAAAAACTCTGTTACCACTTTTGTTTCGCTGAAAAAGGTCGATTCCGCAAAAGTTTTGCTTTTGTTTCCATTTCGCAAAATCTCCTTTCCTTTTTTTTTTCTTCAAAAAAGTTGAAATCTTTCCGCTCCATTTTTATCTTCATCCCTACTTGCAATGCCAACCCGAAGTGGCCCATCGGAAAAGGGACCAGCACTACACTGTGCCGCGACGCCGAGAACTGCCGCCGCACGCCACTGATACAGCACTAGGGACGGACTAGCTCGCCTCGGGGGCACCCACCACCACCACTGATCCTGAACAAACGCAGATGATGCATTTGCATGGTGCCCGTCCACGAGATCGAGCTAGCTGCGTCGATCGATCCTATCCAGAGCCAACCGCGCGCGTGTTTCTTTCTGGCCAGGAAACGCCAACTACTTTTTCATGTGCTGTGCCAAGCAGAGGTGGCGGCAACTGGGCTTATATAGGTACGTGATACGTGGCCTAGCTGCTAGTGCACGTATGGCTATGGCCCGAGGATTTTGGCTTTAGCATCATCGTGTTTACCCCATGCTGTCGTTGCATGGGTGGATAGGGCAGGGTTGGTGGATGGATCACAATATCACATGGACCTCCTTGTGCGTGCCCGTCCGTGGAGGGGTCCGGCATGCGGATAAGGCGAGGGAGATACTCCACGTTTTGTTTACTCGTCACATATATGTCTCCTAGACTCACCGGCACCATAGTGCTCAAAACAATACCACTATATGTATGCAGGACACACAACTCATAGTTTGGAAAATTTGAGTCGTGTGTCGTGTATATACAGTGCATCCTGATTAGTTCCAACTAAGTTACTCTCACATATAGTCCATATTTTTAAACTCACCGTCAGTTGGTTTTGTTTACTCGTCACATATATGTCTCCTAAACTCACCGTCACCATAGTGCGTAAGACAATACCACTATATATGCAGGACACACAACTCATAGTTTGGAAAATATGAGTTATGTGTGGTGTATATACAGTGCATCCTGTTTAGTTCCAACTAAGTTACTCGTCACATATAGTCCATGTTTTTAAACTCACCGTCATCAACTGACGGTGAGTTTGAGCCCCAGGAAACTGGAAAATCTTAGTTGCAACACTACTTGTAACTGGCAAAACTCAGTTATAACCTTACTGCAACTAAAAATATCTTCATTGCATCCCCACATGTAACTGTAATATTTCAATTGCAGGCCTACTTGCAAGTGGCAAATCTCAGTTACAGCCTCACTTGCTACTGAGTAGCTCAGTTGAAACTCCACTTGCCATATAAATTTTATGTACTGTTACGGTGCAGCTGTGCATACATAATGTTTTTCGGTCACTAATTTCTTTACGACGCATTTAAAAGTAGTGAAAAATATGTATATCGACTTAAAATACTTAGTTATAACTCCACTTACAACTAAGAAAAATAGTGCAACCTCGTTTGCAACTGAAAAAAACTCAGTTGCAACCTCTGCTTGCAACCGGAAAGAAACTCAGTTGTAGCCCCGGTTGCAGCTGGAAACAAAACCCAGCTGCACCCCACTTGCAAATGAAATCTCAATTGCCCCACACCTGAACAAAAATATCTTCGTTGCAGCCTTATTTTCAACTAAAAAATATTTCAGTTGGACACCATTTCCAATTGAAAAAATTTAGTTGCAAACCCACTTGCAACTAAATAAATTCAGTTACAACCCCAACTGCGACTGTAAAAATTCATTTGCGGCACAAGTTGCAGCTAGAAAATCTCAGTTGCAACCCAATTTCAGCTAAAAAATATCATTTGCAATCCCACTTGCAATTCGAATAAAACTGAGTTGCAGCTCCACTTGAAATCAGAAAATCTTAGTTCCAACCATCTTTCAAAAGGAAAAACTCATTTTCGTCTCACTTGCAAGTCCCACGCTATCACAATAGAAGTAGTTCCATGACCGAGGCGTCAATTGAGATGTAACTTAAGTCTCGACCGATTGAGAATTTGCAAAACCGATACAAATGCAAATTATTTACAAAGAGCGATGCAGTATTAGGATAATTTTTTATGTGCGATGTCGTCAAAAACTATAGTAAACTTAAAATAAATTATTTAAGTAATTAATATAATAAAAAAATAAAAAAAGGTCAAACAAAGTTGAATGAGCATTTTCATTTCCCTTGGGTTTTGTGTGTTTGCTAACAACACACGAATGAATTTTACCGTTTGTATTCAGGGATTTAAATTTAGCACAATACCGCTTGATTACCCACTAAAATCCAAAGTTCATCATATGGTTCTAGAATTGGATGTGTGGCCTTTGTTATGATGGTTTTCAACAAGCTGAGGAAAAGTGAAGAGAGAAGATCAAGAGAAGGAGGATTTCATGAAGTTAGGGACGGATAATCCGGTATGCCATGCACCGAACCGTTCGGTCCCGCTCACCCAGAGCCCCAAAACAACACAAAAAAGAACCCTGCTGAAAAATGGGAGCCGAGCCATCCAGGGTGGCGGAGGGCCAAATATCCAGCCCCACACCAGGAGAATGTCACCTCCTAGTAGGGGGAGGGGGGGCAGGGGGTGGATGACCTCCCCTCCGCTCTATATCACCATGACGGATAATCCGTGGGGGGTGGGGGTGGATTATATGGGGGTTCATAAACCCATGCTATGTACCCGCAGTTCTCAGTGTAAAATGGGACGTCTTCTTCCCCCTCATATCTATCCATTAGAAGAAGAACCCTAGTCGACGGCTTACAAGAAGTATATATAGACGGTGCCATCGATCCGGCGGCATGCCTCGTTCCGTTAGTCAGAAGTTAACCTCCTTTTAATATAAATTTGGATCACAACATAACAATTGGTTTGATACTTGCTAGCGTGCCTGTTCTTTTTCTTTCTATCTATGTTACGTATCTAGGCCGGCCTAAACCTATGCATATAACACACCAAAAGAAAAAACAAACAACAAAATTCACACAAATCTTCGAGTAAACTCTAACAATTAACAAATTGACTCCAATCTTAGTGATAAGCTAGCTAAGGACTAGCAAAACTCATATAACATCACAAAAGAGATCGAAGAAAACATGAAAAAGTAAATAAATAAAAACTGGCGGACAAACAAGATTATCATCATGGCCACGACCAGGTTAAACAAGAAAAAGTAGACACAGCTTGAAATGCTGGCTTGACCCCTATCTACTCAGGCTGTCCTTTCGCTACCTCGCGCGACAGCGAATGGTGAGATGTGCAAGCGACTACTCGAACGCGCTAGAACCCCAGCCAGCACTTGCGCACGCCGTCGCTCTCGCACAGTCGAACGCGGCCCCCTCGGCTGTTGGCCTCTTCCCCGCCTTTCCTAGAAGCGGCCGTGATTGGAGCGCAGCTATGGCGCGGCAGGGGGGCGAGCACCTGTTCACCTCGCGATGGAATGGACCCCCCGTGGTCCCGTCCGTCCGGCATTTGTCCTCGCCGCGACGGCGACGCGATGCCGGCACGGGGCGTACCGGCGTCCGTCCTCCCGGTGGATCTTGATGCCGTTGGCGCCGTGGAAAAGATCGGGTTTAATTCGAGCAAGGATCGGCGGCCAGCCACATGCGATGCGATGCGACCGCCGCCCGGAGAGCGACGCCGGAGGTCGCCATCTTATCGCGCGCGGGGTCACGTGGAGGTGGGGCTGGAGCGCCACGTCCGCCGCCGGGCTACGCGCGGCCGCCGTCGACTCGGCGTGGATGAGGACGCAGCTGCATGCTGGACCGATCGATCAACAGGGCTCGATCGTTGTATAGGAGTATCTATATCTGTAGATTAGTTCTTAGATAGAAGAGGATAGAAAAGAGCGCGGACGCAGTTGCGTGAAGATTCCACCACGACGACGGTGGAGATCTACACTACTTAAAAAAGAGGAACATGTTCCCTATTCTGCCTACCTCTCACTACGACCAACATTTTCGTCGTTAGGCTTCGTCGACGCCCCGCACGGACCCACCTGGGCCGCACTCGCCCCTTCAGGCCTCCAAATGGGCCAAGCCTCAGCAAAAAAAAAAAAGACCAGACCATCGCTGGATCTCATCTCCAGTTTCTTCCTCCCCGAATCGCGCCGCCAGCCCTTCCATTCTCCCAATCCCGCCGCCGCCATGCTCTACAAGAACATCCACCTCGCAAGTTCTCCCCTACCGTCACCCGGAGATGAGCTGTTGGAGTCAGATGCCTCTCCCAATCGTGCCGCCAGCCCTGCTCCTCGCAATCGCACCACCACGATGCCGTACAAGCAGATCCACCCATACCAAGCCAGTGAGATCTGGAAGTCAGGGACGACGGTGAGCAAATTCTCGGCGGTAATCGTTGGCCTCCATTGTTTCTTGATTCAAATGAATCGTTGGCCTCCATTGTTTCTCAGCACCCAATATATGGATTTAAGAAGAGATCAAGGAGGAGAGACGACTTTCTATTTTTCTATGTCCTCACGCACACAGCAGTCATACCGCCGAAGGGGTGGACAAAGTTGGTTTGGTAAGTTTTCCTCTTGTATTTTTCTTCAGCGCCGGACTTCCATCTCACTGGCTACATATTTCTCGAATTATTATATGTACTTCTCGATCCCATTATTTGTTCATGTGCTATTTCTTTCATGCTTCACAAAGTGATTCATTTGATCTGCAACTAAAACGTCATATCTATCTGTATTTTAATTTTTGGCAGATTTTGGTATCTATGTACCCGATAGCTGGGCATCAAGAATCTGGAGAATCCATCACCTAGCTTAGCCACTGTTGTCTAAAAAGGTCTGTGATCACCTATTCCATCCCATTCCCAACATGCATTTTTTTGAGTATTTAATTTTGATTCAGCTATGACTATTTTCTATGCAGCAACAGCAAAATATTCTTTTGTCATGTTATATCAATTAGAAATATCCAAACTGAATTTTAATAAATACTTTTTTCAAAAGAATAGTTAGTAGCTATATCTGCTGTTATATAATAACATTGTATCTCTATTTTGCAGCGCCAACATAGAGCTGCTTTGATGATACTGCCCGTACTGATCGATAACCCAGCGCCTAGGGGAGCCGGAGCACGCCAAGCGTCAATTGGCAGACACGGCCGCGGATGGCAGGGAGGAAGGGGAGAGGGCGAGGCCATTGCCGCTCGGTGAATCGTTGGTGGAGAATTAGCCGGGCCACAGCCACAGCCATGACAATTTCTAGGTGCAGCTTTTCTTTGGTCTTAAAATTTATACTGCTCAGGAGATTTGCGGATTTTCTTTAGTCTTAAAATTTATAGTGCTCCGGAGATTTGCCTTAGGGATTTATATATGATGATGTTTTAGTGGTACACCAACCTATATGATTTGCTCTTGTTCATTTAGGCATGTTGGTAGCACAAGATTTATTGTCCAATTTAATTTTGTTCGCTAGCATTTCGGGGATCGAAGAACTCTTAGCGATAATAGATGATTCATTATAACAAGGAAAGAAAGGGAAAGTCAACATACAAGAGAGAGAAAGAGATAGAGAGAATGTGTAGTTCAATCTGCACGCATATACGTGTGGTCACTTCTCATTGTTGCTGATTTTTTATTTATTTTACCTATACTTCCTTTCAAGGCTGCACTGTATTTTGCAGCACTCTGATACTTCATCAGCTAGGTGGAGTAGAGACCTGATCCTGCAATCTGGGGGATGAGCAAGAGTTGCATATGGATAAAATGGATGGAAAGAACCAGAGTGACCACAAGGTGAGAAAGATATCTTGCCGTGTACGGGTGTATATTTTGAAATCGTTGTGATGTCAGTTTGAAAAACAGGGGCAATTATTGAGTTGACTTGATTTGTGCTTATTAGTGAAAATACATCGAAGGTGTTGCGACCTACTTCATTTGTGGAGTTGTTGGAAGTTGAAACTATCCATTCTACATGGTTAGAATTCACTGCCAATCTTTTTGATGCAGCTGAGGCTGTGTGGTTATAACCCCATTCCCAATCATTTGGTACTGTTGGAAATTAGAACTCCCTCTTAAACAAATTTCCTCTATACCACTACAGACCAATTTATTTTCTAGGAACTTAGAAAGGCTGGCAATGATGTTTACTGGGATTTCCATTAGTGGATTGGAGTGTGTGATGTCATGGTTATAATAATAGTGTCCACGGACCGATCACTGCCACAAGGTGAGTTGGAAAGTTAGTACTATAAATAGTGTGTTGGTCTACAAGCAGTAGAGAAAAGCGCCACCTGGTATTATGCCTAGATCTCCAATTGGCTTTGATTGGATGGATTTATGTAATTTTGGGCTATTGGTAATTAGGTTTGGCTACGTTTCTTTTCTTCTCTGCAATATTTTTATAGACATGATATCCAAGAAAAGTTGTCACAGGCAAGTAATAACAAGTGATAAAAAAACAGCAACTTGGGGTCATCAAAAGTTCATTATCTTATTTTTAATAAAATTATGCCAGTTCAGGGCAGCTAAACTTTGCTGCGGAGTGAAAACGGGTTTTCCAGAGAAAACTTCACCATTGATTTACACAATGTGTCTTTTGTTGTATTTTGTTGTTTCTAACTCAATGCCTAATTACATTCTTTTTAAATGTTGATAACTTGACAGGTGCAGATTCATTATTACCGGCTTGATTCTTGACCTTACCTGGAAATTGATATTTATTTTTAGATGGCAATGTATTTATTTTTAGAAAATGAACTTCGTCCAACATAAATTGCATTGGTATTTAGTTACTTTCCCATTTTATTTGCTTCTACCTAAACTGGAGTATCCCTCAAAACTTAGGTCGTAGACAAGAGCCATAATATATTTACCTTCATTACTAAGGAGAGTTCTGTTTTTCCTTTTCCATCGCCATGATGAACAAGTAAACCTTCAGATTTGGATACCTTCACTTTTCTGTGACTCCAATGAAATACTCAATTCTACTCAACAGAGTTATATTCATCATGTCTATTTTGGTTTAGATATCTCAACATGTTATTCTTGATCTACCGGGGCTTGCATTCTGCAGGGACTACAGTGTTGGAACTTTATGAGGATGACATACCTTATCATGCGCATGGTCTAGATTTTATGGCATGAGATCAGGTATCTATACTATTAACGTTGTCATTTATAAAATACATGTAAATCAAGTAAGTTTGTATTATTATATGTGCGAACCAGTAGTATTCTCCCTATTCATTTTCATTTTTATTTTCATGGAACTTGACGTACATCAAGCACGTTATTCCCTATTCTCCCACTACGTCAAACCTTTCGGCGTTCCTTTGGTCGCATCGTCGTCGTGCTTCGTCGTCCACGTGGGCCAGCACAATTAAAACCTGTGCTCCTCTCTAAGTATACTTAGTTGAGAACCACCTGTTATTTGGGTTTCTTCTCTCTAAGTGCATCAAACCAGCTTAATTTCTTGAACTTACATTAGAAATAGATGACTAGATTCATTTTGTAAGGGACATTCAAGAATTGTCTTCTGCAGCCTTATGGGACATTCAAGTTCCTTTGCCTAGATCATATTGCGTGAACTCATGAAGGCATACCTGAAGCTTCAGCAAGGAAAATTCCATACTCTAGCAACAACTTTCTTTCTTGCAACCTGAAACCCTCTGGGGAACAAAAATTTCAGAACCCACGCATCTCGGTGGAGGAAAATTTCCAGAAGCCAAATTGTGCAATCTCATAGGTAAATGTGCGTATCTCATTCGCTTTTATTCTTTTGAAGCATCCCGAAACCCTCCAAAGTTGCACTATTCTGTTCACAACATCATATGGCTATTTGCATGCGAGTTCAACAGCAGTCCGTTGCAACACCATAGAGGATTTGAATGGAAACAAATATTGGTTATCCTTTTTTGTACTTTTGCCATGTGAGAACTGCAGAATGATTTTCAGAATGAGTCGAGTTCTTGCACTGCCACTCTGGTGAGTCCACTCACAACCAACATGTTTTCGTCCGATTCCCATTTGGAAGTGAGTGTTTTCTTGTCTTTGCGATTCATTTGTTTAGAAAGCTGATGGATCATCTAGGATATACAAAATTATGGACAGCCATCTCGATATGACCATGAGAAACTTGCAGGCAGAATTTTAATCAAATCAATATCCAATGCATTTTTGTTGGCACAAAAGAGCTATCTGATGAACTATTGTCAGGCTTTTAGCCTGGAAAGATAGGTTTTCACAATTTTTATTGAGAGTAGATTGTGTGATAACTGATGTTATTTTCAGCTGGACCATTGTTTAAACTTCATGCTGCACTTCAGGTACTACATTGAAATATCAATTGATTTAATCTCTTGTGTTGAAAAAATAGAGATACATTGCTACATAATGGTATCCTACTGCCTACGGGTAGGCGTTTATTAAGAAATACAAGAAGGGTTACAAAATTCCAATATGATGTAAATTCTGATCGTGCAAACATTTGCAAATATATTCCAATATGATGTAAATTCTACAGATATTTGAGAACGTAATACTTTTATAAGTGTTTCTAAAATATCAAAATATTTGCAAGCAATATATGTGTGCACATTGTAGAATCATTACAAAAGAGGTAAACATCAGCTCAAGGGACCTGTTTTGGCTCCACATAATTTGGCAACAAATAACGACAACAATGGGCTTCTTTTGGCTCGACACAATGTCAAAATATTTTGCAAGTTTGATTTCTCACCTACAATTTAAAACCTATAGCCGTTACATGTTTGTTTTCCTTTTGCTGGCAAGATGGGATTACTGTGACATCTCAAACATGTGCATCAGCATATGCCTAACACAATGACTGACCATAATGCAACTTATTAAGTAGCTTATATTCTGCTCGCAGTTGGACTGTACTGGATTCAACTTGCAAGAGAAAACACACCTTCGTTAGTTGTAAAAAAAGCACACCTTCGTTCCTTGTACATACAATGTTAGTATGATATAAAATTTTCTTATGTAGACTGCAATTTGTGTCAACGCTATGATTGCCCTCCGATAAAAAGTTATAGCACAATTGGAACCAACCAGAATAGTATTAGCATATGATTCTACATCATATGGTGGCCATGAATTTATCTCTCATTAGCTTTATGACTCTTTCATTTGTCTTTGACTCCTGCATAGTTCACTGATGGAGTAAAAGGGGATGATCACCAGGGAGAGGTGAAGGGGACGGACACATGTCATACACGCAATGATGGTGAAGAGGAACATCGCGAGGCTTCGCGTGAGGGACATGAGGAGTGGGACAAGTTTGTCGTTGGCGAGGACATGCAGCTTGTGGCGATGAGGGGTGGGGGCGAGATGCTGGGAAGAGAGGAGCGGGAGGCAGGGGAATTAGGCGGCGGTGGAGGCCGTTCGGTGTCATTGGGCAGTAGGAGACGGTGATCCGGTGGCGCTCCATAGGCATGTGTGCGTTGAGGCAAAGACGCATGCAACATGCCTGTAATCGATGGGAAGTACTGTATCAAGATATTTCTACACCAGTTCGACACCATATTTTTATTTTATTTCATTCCATATTTATTCTGAAGATTATTTTACGATTGCTTTGACAGACCGGGTTGTTTCTTAGATCTTCTCAATCAGGCATAATATGTAGTCACCTCTTATTTGTTGTTACTCGACGTATGTACAAGATTTGAGTTGGATAGTATTACATCATTTTAGTTGTGTGATAAACAAACTGGAGCTCATTTCTTTATCCACACATTCTAGGGCCTTGTGCTCGTTGTACTTCAATCTCAGATTGCAGTAGTCATGGTATGTTTTGTTATTGTGTTCGGTATTATCAT
This sequence comes from Lolium rigidum, assembly GCF_022539505.1. Lineage (NCBI taxonomy): Eukaryota > Viridiplantae > Streptophyta > Magnoliopsida > Poales > Poaceae > Lolium > Lolium rigidum. The sequence continues at coordinate 23,571,161 of NC_061508.1, forward strand.
GTTACAGTATGTTATGAAATTTCTGATTTTTTTTGAATTTTTGTAGTGAGTTGTGAGTTATATATGTGCATCGAGAAATGAAATTTGAAGACCCGTGGCAACGCACGGGCATTTGTACTAGTCATGGTATACGTGGTCCAGGTCGACGACAGGGCAGATGCTATTTGTCGTACCGGCGAGTGGCAAACTGGCACGCATCAAACTGGCAATCCTCGCCAACTATTTCAGTGCACAAATTATTGGCGATCGACGAACCCCGTGATCTCGTCTCCAGTTCTTCTCTCTCTTTTTGGAAGATTGAGATTTATATCATAAAATTCACAACAAGCTAGTACGTACGCTCCCTAATTGACTACTAGTATAAATTCGTACTTCTGAATCAATTAAAAGGAATTAAAAGGAGTAATAATCATAGTAAAAGGTACATACATTAGCTGCTCTTTTGTAGTGGTGGATCCTATTTTGCCTTTGGTATCACAAGTTTCAGATTGATTAAAGAGTTTATTGGCGAGGAATTCGACTTTGTGGGCATTGGTTCTAGGTACACATCTAGGATGAAGAAGGGGGTTGCAACGGTGGTGCGTCGGCGGTCTCGTGTAGTGGTTGCTTTGTCGGTGCTGGCGGTGACAATACCCGTGGGTGTCGTTCCCCTCCTTGGAGGCATCGCTGAGGTATGCCAGTGCTTCCCCGGTTTCACTTTGGTTTGGTGATGTCTCCGGGCGATAGCCTAGGTTCGGTTGAATTGGCACATCGGCGGCAATTTCGATGTCGTTCCTCTGTTTGGAGCTCTGCGTTTCGAGCCATGGCTTGCCATGTCTTTGCCACGATCCTCCGGCGCTCGTCGCTTTCCTTTGTGGTTCGTCCAAGCCGACGCCATTTACAGGACTGACCAAGTTCCGCCATCTTCTACTTTAATGGTGTGTTGACGAGGAGAGTTCAGTTGGGGTTGTGGTCTTCGTAGGTGACTCGCGTAGAGCAAGACGTGGCCTGCTTGTTCTCTTAGGATGTCTTTTTTTGTGTTGGAGTTGTAATTTCGAGGGTGGTTGTCTTCGGACTAGCCCAGAGTGGAGTTCGTACACTGCACTCGTTGTTTGTAGCGAGGTGTTGTCGTCTTGTAATCTAATTCTATCTTCTATAAAAATAGGTACGCTTTCAGCGTACTCTGGAAAAAACAAGGCTAGGCTAGCATGGTTTATTATCAGCCGAGGTAGCCCCTCCGTCCAGATTCTCAGAATATTTTATGATTTGCCACCTTTTTCATTGAAATACCTATTATTTGGTACATGACCAGCACATGTGAGTGAGACAGGAAATAGCAAATAATAGAAGTGGAAAGAAAAATGTGGTAAATTATTCTCTTTTACATGTCGTTCTACCTTTTCTCTCATTCTCTGGAAGATCTGTCGACTGTTTGGTGAGTCGATCATCCATGCACGACACCACTCAGCTCGATTAATGCGTACGCGCGAGGGCCCTGCACCCATACGTACGTCAGATCCGTGAGCGGCCGAAGATACCGGAGACGTCAACGACGACTAGCCCTGTACCATGCGCGTACGTACGCATACGTGTCGACGAATTAATGAATGGCCACGTACCATGAGGATGGACGGACGGAACGAGCTCGCCGTCCTCGCCCGTGATTTGCCATCGTACCAGAAATACGTACGTGATGTTCCCTTTCGCTTTCATGTTTTGGTGGCGGTAGTACGTGCTGAAGCGAACGGTTGATATGATCTCCCGCCCTGAAGACGCGCGTTACGTATGGGTGTGGGTCGGTCTGCTCCTTGATCCAAAAACACTCGGCAATCCCTTCATTATCATTATCTTGTTCTGTCTCTGTTCTGTCTCTGGAACCTTTTTCCCACAAGCAAGGGCATCTCCAGCGCCAGACGCGAACGATCCTTGAGCGACCGTTTTTATCCATCGTGACCGCAAATACGTCTGGCACCACCTCTAACGGGGCGACGCAAAGTGATCGATGCAAACCTTGCCCAAATATGCGTCTCGGATGCGTCTCTGTGGACGCTGCGCGAACGCGCAAAGTGTCTGCTCGCCTCTGACGCATGTTTCGTCGGATCCGCCTGGCAGCGACCCTGCGTCGATGCGTCTTCTCAAACGCGCCAGCGACTGCGCCGCTGCGTCGCTTCGGCAGCCTGCGCCATGTTAATGGCGATGCCTCGGCTGCCGAGCGGCCGCAACCCACCTCCGCCAACCACGTTAATGCCAACGCCACGCGTCCCGCGGCCACCGCATGCCTCCGGCCTATATAAAGGGGGCGCGCGTTCTTCTTCCTCATCCACTCCTCCAAAGAAACCCTAGCCGCCACAAAGCTCGACCGTAGCGCCGCCTAGGTGTTCCTGTGACGCAGCCAGGCCCGCGAGGAAGTCCATGGCCGGTCCTGGTGACCGGTGAGGCGGTCGAGGCTGTGGCCCTGGGCGCCCACGTGGCCGGGGCAAGGGCCGCCGTGGTGGAGAAGCTACGGCCCCACGCTCGCCGTCGCATGCGCCCTCGTCGTCTTCGCAGGAGGACCGCTGCTTCGAGTTCCTCCTCCGCATCGACGATGACCCACTCGGCTGTTGGAGATATGCCCAAGAGGCAATAATAATTAGTTATTATATATCTTTGTGTTTATGATAATGTTTACATACCATGCTATAATTGTATTAACCGAAACATTGATACATGTGTGTTATGTGAACAACAAGGAGTCCCTAGTAAACCTCTTGTATAACTAGCTTGTTGATTAATAGATGATCATGGTTTCGTGATCATGAACATTGGATGTTATTAATAACAAGGTTATGTCATTATATGAATGATGTAATGG